>NW_019735591.1:250110-292979 GCF_002891405.2 Cryptotermes secundus | reverse complement strand
CATAGGAGTGAGTAGTGGGTGGAGAGTAGAGCTACTGTATCCCCCCCCCCCACAAAAAAGAACGTCGACGCCCGAATGTACACTTTTTACAGAGACGTTCGAAATGACTTCAAAACAACCAAGGACATTTCCGGCATCTGCTTTAATCTGATAACCTTTATTTGTAATTTATTAAGCTTTAAGATACGGCCGTGGGGATCCGTTGCACCCTCTATCCGCTAAAACTAGCACTAAACTTTGCCGACAAGCGGCGGTAGCTCGGTCGGTATAGTTCACTTGCGGATTACAGGCCACGGAGTTTCTTAAGAACTTCGAATCCGCTAGCAGTCCGTACCTACGTCCTCGGCCTGATTAGACGATGACATGATCACGCGTCTTCGCCTGCACGTCTCAAGGAATTAGGGACAGCTCCAAGACTGTCACATTATACAGGAAAGAGATGCATATTGCATCATGTTTGTACGTATATGTGTCACTGTACTTTCCACTCAATGTCACATATCACGAAATTTGGCAAGGTCGTGGCATCCCAACGTCGAATTTTCTAATCCCTTAATATTGTTACGGAGTTGCACAAAGCACCCGGGCCGCCGCGGTAGGAAGCCAGCGACTAAACGCTTGAGCTATGGCGCGGCCATCACTGAATGTTACAAGGGCTTGAAATACGGAATGGAAGAAAAATTAGGCCTGCAGACATTTCAAATAAATAAAGTTCGGAATTTTTCTAGGCGCGCTGAAAAATATGAGGACGACAAGGGCGAGAAACATCGGCAACTCTGGTACACAGACCTCCTGCTGTGGATTCAAACATCTCTGGTTCAAATCTCGGCTCATGGGAGCTATTATAACAGGTTCTTGTCGTTTTCTTAACTCTTCCGGCCAAATTCCGAGAGAGTGCCTTAAAATATGACACAACCGCGTCCTTCTGTATTTATAATTCAGTAATCATCCCCATCATCCAACTCTACACAAACGGCTGCAGGGGCATATTTCCCCATGAGTAAAGTGACCGGAGCTTCAAGATGATTACTCACCTATATCGGGCGCAGAAGTTAAGAATGCCTGGAGCTATAGCCTACATGCATTCCACCATACGTCTTCATGGCATGGTGATCAATTAGGAACAGAGACAACTTTACTTTTAACCCCGTGAGTGCTTCAGCGTAGGCGAACCTTGGGCTCTACATGTTACAAACTTTTTTTTTTACTGCTTCTGGTTAAGCGCAAATTAATTTCCATCGATCTTCTGTTCATGTATTGACCGTAATGAGAACATGTCATGTAACAATGTACATAGACTATTTCAGGAACTGTAACCCCGACGACAGAACGGAATGGTCTAGAGATAGTCGGTTCCAATCTCAGCCGGTTCATCCTGACAAAGGTTTCTCGTGGATTTCCTCAGTACCCTCAGACAATTACCAGGATAATCTCTGTTCCCACTCCTTGCCGTCTTTGCGCAACTTCGCCGATATATTAATGTTCATGTCTTCATAACAGTACATGCTTCTACTGCCGATCAAAGAGACCGCACGGTCCAAGGCAAGAACCACCTTCGCCCGCTCGAACACTGGGGTAATTGGTTCGAATCCCACTCGAGGCACTGATGTCTGTGTGCGTTTGTTCTGTTTGTGCTGTCTTGTGTGCAGGTAAGGACACTGCGACGGGCTGATCCCCGTCCAAGGAATCCTACGGTGTGTAGGATTAAGAAACTGAAAAAGTGTCAAGGTCCAACAAAGGGCTGTAGAGCCATAGAGATAGATATACAGACAGATAGACACGTTTCGGCCTAACTGGTCACCATCAGGTCCATCAGATACCGGGCCGAAAGAACCTGCTGCTCTGCTTCTACCAACAAACTAACAAAAATGTAAGCAACATCAAAACTGCAGAGACGTAATACACATAAATATGTACCTTGTAAAGAAAACTGTAATATTACACCAGACAGGTGCATAACAACAGCATGATAACCTAATATAACCTAGAATATACAGCAATGAAAAGCAGAACAGCGCCAGGTTCCTTCAGCCCAACATCTTGTACACCTGAAGATGGCCAGTCAGGTAGGCCGAAACAATGGTGTTATGTAATGAAGAGATGAAGGCGCGTGAACACTAATATATCGACGAAGTTGCATAAAGACGGCAAGGCGTGGGAACGCAAAGTTAGAATACACAGTGCAGCAGGATCCTCTTGTGAACATGGTAACGAACCTTCGGGTTCCATAAAATGCTGGGAAGTTCTCGAGTAACTGCAGAATTGGCGGCTCCTCAAGAAGGGCTCAGCTCCATGAGTAAGTGACGAAGTTTTCAAAAATTTGGTTTCCGAGGTCGGAGACCGTGGTGTGTATCGTCTCTTGGGGCGGCATTTACGCTTGCGCCGACCTATCTCTTACGTTTACCACGATCCCCCTGTTTTATATGAAGTACCTTTCAATTTATAGGTAGGTCAGTTTAAAAGGAAACTGCAATCACGTTCTCTCTGACACTCGTATGTTTTTAAGCTTACTGAACAGAAGCAATGGAAAACATACGCGTAGGACTACAAACGGAAATCATTTAAAAACATTCTGGCCAATAACTCGCCAAGACCACAGGAAAACAGTTTAACGCTCTTGTGGAAGAGAAACAGACATTCAAACTATGCAAAACACACGTGAAGCAACGTTCAAACGAATGACACAGTCCTATGAGAATTTTACCGTTCATCCGAAATGTTTCAACGGATCCGTAGGTGTTGTTGCCTATCTCAGGACTAGGAAGAAAAGGAAAATGTTTCAGTCTGCAATATCGCTACACCGTGACGACCAAAACATGCAGACACAAGGAAGATGAATGTGATAAGCTGGGTGAAGGAACTGAAATAATACACAAGAGGAAGCAACAAGGACGATAATAAATCCTGCTGATAGCAGCCAGGCAAATACAGCTGTAGGACAGGGGTAAGTTCATTCATATATACACAACGGGCGACACAACAAACATCTGTAGGGATTACTACATTAATTTATATTAAAAATTACGCGAAGAAGGAAAATACGGCACGAGAACTTAACATGCCTATGTTCTATTTAAGAAAATGTCAACTGGTCTCTCCAGGTGAGCTGTCTGCTTAGGCCAGTAGGGCTCTCCATGCAAATTAGCAAAGATAATCTGGTGGGTACCGAAAAGAACGGAGAAGTTCATGGAGGTAGGCCTAGGCCCACAGGGGTTGTAGTGCCAAGGGGGGGGGGGAATCTGGTGGGTACACAACAACAGACGATGTCCCATAAGCCTGGAAAATAATGAAAAGCATCTGTAAGAGCGATTTCCCTGCACGTAGTGAAATCAAACCTCAAAATCACGCCTTGCTTTTCGACTGGCAAAACGTTCGCGCTTTTGTGTCGGCGTGAACGGTGAATATACAGAGCATAGTAAGTATTAAGATTACATCAAGTGCAACAATTTAATATTTAAATGCGTTTATACAGAAGACAAAGGAAACTCCTAGGATTTCTACCATTAGAAATAAAGACAGAATAAAACACTAATATAATTACGGTAAGTTAAGTTATAAAGCGAGCCGGTCACGGTAGCCGAGCGGTCTAAGGCATGTACTGTCTTCGCTCGTTCGGAAGCCGGGATCGTGGGTTCGAATCCCACTCAGGGCATGGATGTTTGTGTGCGTTTTTCTGTGTTTGTGTACAGGTAGAGGCCTTGCGGCGAGCTGATCGCCCGCCCAATGAGTCCTACCGAACGTGTAAGATCTAGAAAATCCGAAGTGAACGGAGAAGTTCATGGAGGTAGGCCTAGGCCCTCTAGGGCTGTATTGCCAAGGGGAAAGAAAAGTTATAAAACGACCAACATCAGTATAATTAATTAAAAGCTTAGAAATTAAAAGCACAATGGTGGCCGTATTTTCTTACTGTTGGTGTATAATATCTCTTGCGTGGCTGGCTGTATATTCGTCTGAAAATATAAAATTGTTGATACTTAATAATTCGTTTGAAAGTGCGACGGCTCAGATGTGTCTTATAAAAACACTGGGCATATTCTGCAACAGCTGCGTTGAAAAGTCTACCTATGGTGCCAAGCATATCGTCACATCAATATATATTCCTGAATCTGAAGGCCATGTTTCAAAACTAATTTCAGAGTTTAGCATTCCTTTTCAATATTCCAAGTGTTGTTATAACACAGCCACTGTCAACAAATAATGCAAATACGTAATGACGATTTCTGAATTTCTAGGGTAATCCAATCACACCTGCCACGTGCGTCACCTATGAACAAAATGACGTAATATTTTCAAATTTAAACTTCCAGTTAACAAAACTACGTTTATTTTTTCCACTACTATCCATCATTGTCGTACGCCAGTAAGTACTTCCAAGGAGCCATCATGTCTCGCCAAATACGGTTTGAGAACCACTGGACTGAGCGGGCTACATAAGGAATATGAACCTCTGAAATGCAAGGAAACAGGCCACATACAAGTATTCATGAAGAAGTGTCATAGCAACAATATAGAACGAGCAATATTGTTCTCTAAGGGTTTCGAACCCGCTTCGATGCTCGAATGCAGCCAGTTCCCTCTGCTATACCGTTCCAAAACTTGTTTTTCGAAAAAAAAAAAACCCCACACACACAGAGGCAAACTAACAAAATAAATGATAAAACTAACTGATCATGCCTGGGGGAACATCCCTCGCTCTGCCCCTCAACATCACAGTCCGAGAAATCCCGGGTGAGGGTGCAGGCGGCCTGGAAACGGTAAACGATCAATTTATTTACCAAAAGTCCCTTTACGTGTCTCTTACAAAGAAATATTTTTTCGGATCCCCATATATCTGGAATCACTAAAATATAATTCTGTGCTGCTCTTCAAAATGTCTCCGGTTATGACATGCCGCGGCCTTGAATGGTAGAGCCGCAGCGCGGGTTGCCCTGGTATTTTGCCTGTTCCCTGTGCTGGCAAGCGGCGCGCCGACCGTCGCTAGCAAACGAACAAGGCAGCAGCAGCTAGGCTAGCAACCAGCCAACCCGACCAACCAACTTATCGTCTCACTCTTTTCCCACCTCTCCGCGCTAAACCATGGCAAGCAGGCGATATATACGGGGGTTCAGCGACCCACATAGGCAAGCAAGCACCGGCCGCCCAAGCAGACAACTGACTGTAGCTGCTGCCCGGCTGTGTTCAGATACACCAAACACAAGTCAAAGTTGCACTGCGAACCACACATCAATCCAAGTGACATCAAGCATATAAAATGGACGCGATTAAACTAGAAAATGGCGGACGTGAGAATAACTTGCTGGTCAAACTCTCACACATACCATAAAAAAGAGCATGAAATTGTGTACGTAACTACCATAATTAAATATACAGAAGTTCTGCGGACACTGTTTCTGAGGAAAATCATGGTTAACCGCTTTTTCTTCTTATATCAACACATACATCGTTTTAAGAGAAAATGTCTGACGACATGGATTATACTCAAAAAAGATCTATCAATATCCCACCTAAAACTGGGTTACCCTGATTATGGCTACAGTTACAGAGTCCAGGGAATGCAATTCACGCCATGACCAGTCCATCTGAAATCGGGTTATCTTACGTAACTATGTAATTCATGTCACCATCCACCCATTATTACTGATTAAATATATAATACTTACTAACACACCATAAACTAATCACTCGATATATTCATACCTACAAGTTATTAAAAGCTTAAGTCTGCAATCATATCGTCATAATTATTAAAATACCAAAAATCTGCCTTGGCAACGGATTTGGTCATTCTTTGCTCTGATAAATTTCTCATATTCAGTTTGGGAAAGTACTGCACTTAAGCGCTCAGAAGATACAAATACAGTAGCTGCATTCTGAATACCACTCCCACGCTAAGTTTCAAATTGCAACACATGCATTTAGATGCAAAGCCCCCGCCCTACTCCAGATGATTATTGCAGCAGCTCTAAAACTCTGTGATAATTGCGACCCCTTAAAATAACGCACAAATTAAGGCGACTCCCCCGCCCATCTCTGCCGGTCGGAGAAAAGTGCAGGTCCTTATCAGGCTGCACAGTGACAGCAGGAACCTAAATATCTTTACAGCCTCACTACACCTACAGTAAGCTATAAAATGTTCCTGTACAGTCACGAAAAGTGCACTTCTGTACAATGGTACAGGTCCCTATCATGCTGTAAGGTGACAGCAGGAACCTAAATGGTCTCTCTACACCCACAGAAAGCCATAAATTATTCTTCTATAGTCACGAAGAGTGCACTGCACGTTCATGCAGGCCCCTATCACACTACACGGTGACCCCAGGAACCTAACAGTTCTCGCCTCTCTACTCCTACAGTACGGTATAAAATGTTCCTGTACAGCCACAGAAAATTTGTGACTGGCTGCAGTGACGTTAGAAGCCATAACTGACTTGCCAAAACTGTGTACGGACACAGCCATATTTTTATATAATTCTTGGTAACTCGGCGATTACGCTTACAGTAGGTCGAGCTACAGCGCGATAAACCTCACTGGGCAACATTCACTTATGTGGCTGTACTATGCTGTCGCACTTTATCCGAATCTGAAATACCGTATTTACGCATGTATGGGCCGCACATTTTTTGCCAAAAATTCAAGAGGAAAACTGGGGTGCGGCTTATATTCGAATTATTTTCGCTAGTTGCGAACTTAGGAATGTTAAACGTTGCCAAATTTCGAAATAATTTCTACTCCTGAAATAATATTCCAAGAAAATTATTTTTTTCTATAATTTCTGTCTGAAAATTGTGCTACGGCCTATACACGCACGCGGCCTATACATGCGTAAATACGGTAGTGTGATATAAAAATATTAATGAATTCTCACTTTATGCGCAAAGTCTGAAATAAAGCGATCCCCCCCCTCCAAGGGGTCCTACAAATTTTCTTAAGATTCATAGTTGCATACTAATTCTGAAAGGGTAGAGCCCGAGGACCTAATCCGTCAAAGGGAGAAGATTTAAGTGAATTTCTGGTTTCAACTGGCTAACGATGTAGATGTGTTGCATACAGTGCGGTCTACAGCTTGGATTTTACCCTCAATTCATCCCACTTCTTTGCAGCTCGTTCCGTAAATATGAAGAAGAATTGCCCCAAGGGTTCCAGAACTGAATACTGGCACAGAACGTCCTAGTGATGAGAAGAGTGCGTTTCTTCAATCTGTACAGAATGTTTCGAAGTAACGATTTCCTCTTTCGTCATATCCGACTAGTCCACTCGTAAAAACAACATGGATACCCCTACGAGTACGTTAGGATTTGCGTCGTGTGAGGTATCCAGCGAATTTGCATAAGAATACATAGAAGACGATAAACAAACTGCACAAACTCTCCTTCTGTCATTTCAAGTGTGAAGTAAAAGCCCCTACATGTTTGCTTAACACGTGAAACATTCTTTGGAATAATATTCTCTGCACTGAGTGAAATTGAATTACAATCGTTACAGCCATTTTGAAGGTAACAAGTAATTTTGTGCTTTAATTTTAGCGTGGAATATTTTTAATCATGGTACACTTCAGCATAATTTTCTGAAATTTTCAAATGTAAGTTCGTGAAACTTGTAGCTTTCGTACTATTAACTTCCCCCTTGCTTTGTCCCACATTATTTTTCAGTCCTAGATGTTATCTAATGTTACTTCGAGGCCGGCAATTAACGCCCTCTCCCACGAACAGCAGGCAAAAATAGTCAATCGTAACTCGTCTTCTGTATGTAATATACTAAACTTCACATCCCAATATTAAAAAATTCTCATTAATAACAGAACAGATGAGGTACACTAAAATAAAATGCAGTTTCTTCATTCCTGACCCACTTCATAAATTACATTCGTGCAACGTCTTAACGCCCAACAATTCGTTTCTATGGTAACCCGAAGTTGTGTAATGATGATCTCAAGCTTACAAAATCGTTTTTATATACATATGCAACGCAATGTGATAATCATTGTTAACATGGATTCTTCTTTGTTAGGATAACTATATATTGTACAGACAAAGCAACTGCTTGATTACTCTGTTATTAATTTTGACTATTATAGATTGTTTAGCAACTGCTTTACCTTCTAATCTCCGATTAAATTTGATATAGTATTGTACATACAGTTCCATAGTTCACCTCTAGTATTAACTTAATTTAGCTGGTGCCCTGATATCCTGTGTAACATGCGCTGCTAATGCTTCTAGAAGTAGTAGTAGTAGTAGTAGTAGAAAAAAGGTAAAGCTACCCTGTAACAGGCTCTGAAGGTCCATGGGGTTGTGAGACGTCGAGGCTCCCACCTTTTCTAGACAACCGGCTCACGGATGGCGGTAAGATTGTCAGCCGGCCTCCCTTGTATTTACAATGTATTTTTTTTCTACGATAAAAAACCCTTTACAACCAGGAAGATTCCTGGTACACATTTCTGTTAGAGGCTGAGTCGACCTCAGGGTAGTGCGGCTGGAAGGATTAGGTAAATTGAAAAATCCAATTACCTAATCGGGAATCGAACCTGCAACCTTCAAGCTTGTAGCATAATGTCTCAAGCAAGTACGCAGCTGCGTGCCCCAAACGTAGTAGCAGTAGTAGTAGCAGCAGCAGAATTATACTTTAGGGGACCAGGCACCAAGTGTAATATTATATGAATATTAGCAGCGTGGTCTTCAGACACTTGACGATATTCTTCAATTACTTGCATCAAAGCATACATTTTATTTTATCTGGCACGCAGTAACATATTTGGTCGAGGCACTATGCTACGATCCGGAAGGTCGCGGGTTCGAGTACCGATGAGGTGGATTTTTTAATCTACCTAATCATTCGAGGCGCACTATGGTCCTGGCGTCGACTCAGTATCTAACAGAAATGAGTACCAGGAAACTTCCTGGGGAGTAAAGGGCGGACGACTGACAACCTTACCGCCATCTGAGAGCCGAGTGTCTAGAGAAAATGTGGGAGCATTGACGTCTCACAATCCTATGGGCCTTCACGGCTTGTTTACTTTACCTATCTAGCCCTGTTATTTACGATGGTGTACACACCATTAAATAGGGTAAATAACGAAGATATACCTTTTCTGGCGAAAATGGACCACCAATAACTATACTATATGGAGGGAGAGTCAGAGGTTATGTTATTGCGGTAATTGGCCAACCTTTAAGGCACAGGCAAAGGCGGCACTCGGGAAACGTAATTCATTAAATTAATTTATTTTACGACTACGTTACTTTATTTATGCCACATACGAAGTGGGAAGTCTGGTTCAACAACGCTTCAATATTTTGAATAGAGACCATTAAGTATAAAATGTGGCAACTAGTATAAGGCCTGAACGGATCTCTCCAACATCGACAACACTATCATGAAGACGGTTCTGAAAACGACAATCTTGTGCACTGTTACGGTAGTCGCCCCGACGGAACGTTGGACAGCCATGCGGAGGGGCGACTAGGTCATGGTATCACGTCATCGTCCCCGCTGTGGGGGTCGGGGCTCGTGCCCTGTCCGAATCAGACCGCCACTGCGTTTGCTCAAGGAATGGCAGGGGCCACGCACTCCGAGCCCTGGCGCGTTTGCGGCCTCTCCCTCTCTCTCTCATTCTCTTTTCACTGAGCTACGGAACGTAAACAAACCCGACTGGCCTATCAGGTAGAAGTAGATCACCCAAGAGAAGCAGTGGAACTGCAACCGGCACACCTGTTCCACCTGCCAGTCCACAACCGACCTCGGAACTTGTAACAGTCGACGCGTCAATCAGCCAATACACCGAGCACTTCACTTGCCTGGCGATTACAGCAGCCAAGTTACTTCACAACATATATCGTCTATTACTCATCCGACAGCGCACCCTTTTACTGCCAGCTCTGATAAATTAGAAACCTTATGGCACCTATTCGAACCACCATATGCTTATCTCAACTCACAGGTGACATATTCTGATGTCTCCCCAGCATAAGAAACTGTAATAAGCAATTTTCTGATCATAAATAAACATAATCATCACTTCTATGTCGTGCTGCCACCAACTTACAAAAAGCATCTTCTTAAGCTCCGCAGCACAAGTGAAACGGCGACGGATAACAAGTTTCTCATCTTTTAGCTGAGCCCTTCTTGAGAAGCCGCCAGTCGTGTAAGTATTAAAGAATTTACAAACATCTTACCGAACCCGATGGTTCATTATCGTGTTCATAAGAGCCCTCCACTTCTCCTTATCCTGAGCCAGATCGAGCCAGTCCATCCCATCCCATCCCACCCACCCACCTACGTCTTGGTCTTCCTAGTGGTCTCTTTCCTTCCGGCTTTCCCACCAATATTTTGCATGCATTCCTCTTCTCCCCATTCGTGCTACGTGCCTGTCCATCTCATACTCCTTGACTTAATCATTCAGATTATGCTTGGCGAAGAGTACAAGTTTTCTCCAACCTCCTGTGATCTCATCCCTTTTAGGTCCAAATATTCTTCTCAGCACCCTGTTCTTAATGACCATCAGTCAATGTTCCTCCCTTAATGTCAGAGACCAAGTTTCACACCCATACAGAACCACAGGCAAAATTATAGTTTTGAATATTCTAATTTTTACGTTATCAGACAGCAGACGAGAAGGCATAAGGTTATGCACTAAATGGTAGCAGGCATTAGCCAAATTCAATCTCCTCCTCATTTCCTCCTGAATCACATTCTGAGTTGTAACTGTCGTTCGCAAATATCTGAACTGTATCACATTTTCAAACGATGTTAGCTATATTTGTCACAATTTTGCCCTGAATTCTGGTGACGTGACAGCAACATATACTTAGTTTTCTCTGCGTTTACTTCTACAGCAACCTCTTTACGTACATACTAACTCATGGAGCTGAGCCCTTCTGGAGGAGCCGCCAATTTTGCAGCTACTCAAGAATTTCCCAGCATTTTATGGAACTGAAGGTTCATTACCGTGTTCACAAGAGCCCTCCACTGGTCCCTATCCTGAGCCACATCAATCCAATCCATAACATCCCATCCTATCTCTCTAAGATCCATTTTAATATTGTCCACCCACCTATGCATTGGTCTCTTTCCTTCTGGCTTTCCCACCAATATCCTATACGCATTCCTCGCCTCCCCCTTTCGTGCTACATGCCCTGCCCACCCCATCCTCCTTGAGTTGATCATTCTAATTATACTCGGAGAAGAGCACAAGTTATGAAGCTCCTCACTGTGCAGTTTTCTCCAACCTCCTGTCACTTCAACCCTCTTCGGTCCCAATATTCTCAACGCCCTGTTCTAAAACACCCTCAGTCTATGTTCCTCCCTTAACGTCAGAGACCAAGTTTCACACCCATACAGAACCACAGGCAAAATTATAGTTTTGTATATTCTAATTTTTATGTTTTTGGACAGCAGACGTGAAGACAAAAGGCTCTGGACTGAATGGTAGTCAATTAATCAGCACAGTCCAGCAGCTGATGTGTTCCATTTAATTTCAGTTCCACCTGGTTTTCCTGGACCTTCCAAATGGCATATTCTAAAGCAGAGTTGAAAAGGAATGGCGATAAAGCATCTCCTTGTTTTAGACCATTCTGAATAGGAAAGATATCAGACAAAGGTTTACTTCTGCGGGCGTTTCATCTGAACACATTTTCATCACCCTAACAAGTTTCACGGGTACCCAAATATCTTTCCTCCTAACTGAATCATGGGATTTCTTGAAATCTATGAATGGCTGACGTACTGCCTCACAGTACTTCCACGCTTCTTTCTCTAGTACCTGACGAATGCAAAAAATCTGATCAGTAGTTTATGTTGTCACGTGTTGGGTATGTCACGCGACAAATAACTTCACGTTGGTCTCGGATTCAGCATCTTTATTGGACACTCACACTTACACACCTTACAATTATGATTCCTCGCAGTATCGCTTGACTTCCGTCTCTGCTTCAAGGTTTATACTGTCCTTGGCCGTGGCTGGATCTCAACTGTCTTCGGCGACGGCTGTCCCAATACTGACTTCTTGCTGTCTTCTTCTATATCGTATTGCGCCTAGGTTCCAACTGACTTGGCAAATGCCTTCAACCCTTTTTATAACCTCGGCCGCTGCTATGCAATGAACCCTCGTTATAACCGTGGAGACTAATCTCCGAGGAGATTCGGCGTTCTCTACGCAACGGCTCACTGTTAGAATTACAATAACGCTGTTGTTACTTCCTATGCAACGGTCTGTTCTAGCGTTTCCATGGAAGTAACCCTTCTGGATTCCAAACATGTGACAATATGTTACATCGAAACTCAAACTAATTATCCCCAATAATTCTGTCTGCTTATGGAATTAGCCTTGAGAGTAGAATATTGGATAACATTTTCTATGAAGTTGATAGCAGTGATATCCACCGATAATTACTACACTCCGTTTTACGACATTTCTTGTGAATTTGTACAGTAATAAGACTCCTTCAACTGATCAGGCAATTCTTCCTTATCTCAGACAGAAGTAATGAGTTTGTGGGTCTCAGATCGTAATGATTCACCTCCTGCTTGAATCAGTTCTGCCGGAATTCATCACTACCTGGCGAGATACTCTTCTTTAACGTTGCAATATCAATTTCAACCTCAAAAGAACTAAGATCAGGTACACACACGGCTCAGCTGTATGTATTCTGCCTAACATCACTGACCCTACGTGCATTCAATAACTGAGAGAAGTAGTTCTATCTATTCAAAATGTTGTGGAAATCCGCAAGCAGATCAGTACCCTCATCCTTCACTAAGTTACTTCTAGGTTGGTGTCCGTTCTTACATTCACGTATTCCTCTATTCAGGTATCTAATATTCTTGTTCTTCATGTTCATAGCAAGCTCATTAATTTCGATTTTCAGATATTCTCTCTTATTTTAATTCCTGAAACGTCTGCTGGGTTCATGTCGTATATATTGTTAACATTATCCCCATTTATTTGGCTTCGATCCTGTAACCATTGCAATATGGTTTGTTTCCTCTGGGCTACTAATTCTGAGCATCCTTCCTCGAACCATAGTGTATGCTCATACAATTCATAATAATCTAGACTCTTCCGCAGAAATTTTTATATTCCCTTTAATCGTTTCCCAAGCTCAATTAAGATCCACCTCAGCGTCTATGTTTTCCAAAACAGCGAGCGTATTTGAGACTTCAACACAATATTGCCCTTTACCCTCTATCTCATATACGAGGGGGTACCCAAAAGAAACCGAACTTTTTTTTTAAACTTATTTATTCAAATTTTAAGCACAAACCTTCAATCCCCTTCAAAGTACTCTCCACTTACACTAATACACTTGTCTAGTCTTTTATTCCATTTTTCAAAACATTGTCTAAATTCATCTTTTGAGATGCTTGACAGCGCCTCCGTCGTTTTTTTCCTTCACCTCAGCAACATCAGCAAAACGCTGAAGAAAAGTTTTTGTCATTTCGGGACTCTTCTTTCAAAGCACAGCATGCTTCCACGCGACCTTGTTTTTGTTCAGCAGTCAGCAGTCGTGGTACGAATTTCGCAGCCACCCTTTTCATTCCCAAATCTTCTGTCAAAATTCGCTGAACTGAGCTCCAACTCACTCCAGACAGCTCCACAATTTCTTCAATGGTCCGTCGTCGATCTTCCTTGATGAATTCACGAATTTTTTCAACATTTTCATGTGATCGAGCCATTGCAAAAACGACTATCACACAAAACAGTTGTCACTATAAACTCTGCCGAAACTAGTCCTTACCTTCTAAAGCAACGGTAGTCGGCTTATCGACTCAGGAATGTTAGCCGTATGCGCTCATAGCGGCAAAACGCAGTACTACAAAAGCTCTGCCCACAAAAAAATTGGTTCGGTTTCTTTTGGGTACCCCATCGTATAAGTAATTTCTTGAGATTGAACCTCTGTATATGAACTCTGTGTATTGTTTCTTCACTCACTGCCAGTCTCCTCCTAACTTCTGCCACCATCAGATAGTGGTCACTTATCACAATCTGCTGTCCTAAAGGATCGTACATCAAGTACACTAGAATTCCGTCTCCTATCAATCAAAATATGGTCAATTTGGTTGTGAGTCTTTCCATCAGGAAATGTACAAGGAATGTTACTATGTGGAAACATTGTACTTTTGTCAATCAGACTTTTGGATGTGGCAAAGTTTACTACTCTAACTCCATTACCATTACTAATTTCGCGTAAACTCTCATTTCGAATAATTGGTTTGAAAGATGTCTTTTTCCCCACCTACTTTGGCATTGAAATTTCCTAACGAAATTTTCATATGGTGTTTCGGGAATTTATAGAACACATGTTCGAGTTCCTCGTAGATGTCCTTCATATCGCCAATTTTATCCTCTGTAGGGTCATGAACATTCAGAACAATGACATCACACCAGCGATACCACATAAGCGTATTATGCATGACATCCTATCACTAACAAATTCTGCCCTCTTAACTGCTGATATGATTCCCTTACGCAAGAAAAAAAGCCCCTAATTGATGAATCTCATTCCCCTTTCCATAGAAAAATGTATATTCGCCTGCTGCTTCGGTGCCACCTCTGACCCACCTGACCTCACTCACTGCCAGTCTCCCTAACTTATATTTTGTTATGTCTTTTGCAACTGTCATGAGCCGAACCTGCCCTATACAGACCTCTTACATTCCACGTACCGAATCTCATGTCCGTTTTCCCTAGCTCAAGTCGTTTATCCAAAGAATCCAAGTCCTAGTCCCTTTGTGACCTTTCAGAATACTTTATTTTTTTTTACGGTGAGGAGCTGTGAGCCCCACGCCCAACCCAAAAGCTGCAGGACCACCCCTTGTCGGCTGTCCGCGAGTGTTTTCCCCAATATATTCACAACTTCCTTCCATATCTGGAGGTCCTCTCCTCCATCCGCAACCCCAAGACGTGGCATACCGTAGTGGCAAGGGACCCACTTAACATTGAATTTTAGAGCCTGCCAATGGAAATTCTTGCATACCTTCTCTTATAGTTAAGAAGAGACTACAGCAAGCCTCCTCAAGTCTCCAGGCAAATCGCGCAGATTATACAAAAGGAAAATTAATATTACTGACTCAACACAACATCCTAGCAACTTCCAACCTGACTACTGGATATTCAGTACCCATTTGTTACCTGCAACCGGGAAAATTGGTGCTTCACCAAGTGCAGAACGTTATAATTATCATCATTACCATTACTGTTACCTATGGGGGTCAAAACCTCTGTCTCTAAAGTGACAAGCTAAGGACTGAACGCAAAGCTTCGCGGATGGGATGTTTTCCTTCAACGCTATATCCAAAGGCTGAGGCCACTGAGCAGGTCTATACACAATCTTCTATAATTTATTGTTACAATGAAACCCTTCCAAATCTGTATACATAAACTTGCACTTCATGACAAATGCTAACTAGCTTCACATGTCCAAATACCAGCAATACTGACGTGTATGAGTGACTATATACTGGGTTTGGATTAATAATTGGATTTATTGAACAATTACAGAGCTAACGCTAATTCGTACATTCTACATTTCACTACAGCACGCACTAAATCTTCTCAGTCTGCTGTATCTTCAGCGGTTGCTCTTAACGGCTTCCAACTCTGTAGCTTCCTCAGCTTCCGTGTTCACGTCCTTACTGGCCGGCGATGGTCTCACAATTCCTTGCTCCAACTAACTCCCAGGCTGGCGGCCATCTCACACCAACCTCTGAACTCTTCCCACTGCCGTCTCAAGACTCTCTTCTATCAAAGTCAGAGTCAGAGTCAGAGTTAAGAGTTACTTTACTACCGGCGGTTTACGGCCAATCAGTTCGTCTTGGGGACAAGCCCCTTGAGACTCACGACCGGTCTGTCATTTACAAACTGCTGCTGACCGTCTCCAGAGAAGTCACTCTCAGGTCCGAGTCCAGCAGGACTCATAACCACATTTCTATCTCACGTTTGCGACTCCCCCAACGTGGAGGGGCTTAGAATACCGCTACCAACAATTCTATTGCTGTGTGAGTATGCCACAGCCATTGTATCGTTGTTTACAAAGCCATTACCTAGCAAAGGTATACATGCAACAATAGTCACAGATCAGACACATGCAGAAAGAAATGACTATTCACGTCTCGATAATTACCGCATCCTTTTAGAACTGTCAACTGGTTATGACGATGATAATAGGACATCCATCTGAACAGTCAACTACTTCACGACGTAGTGCTTAGGAGAGGAATAAAATTGTTTTATATCACTGATCTGAATACTTCAAACATCCTGTTCCTATTACATAACTACCCTACGTATACTGGGTCCTCGAACTCCTACACACTTTTACATAAGCCTTTGCAGAGATATAAGGAATCCCCTTAATGATAAAACTGAAGACGGATACCTCTAAGTAATCAACTCCTCTAGATGGTTATTTGCGTCCTAGATTCGCGGTGAAGACAGCATCGTGATCAGAAGCCCAAGGGACGCTACAGCAACCAGACAGATGGAAATACACGTCGCCAATTAACCCCGTTGCTGAGTCGAAAACCATTTCTAATACAGCTATTCCTACGGCAAATACGCCTTCCTTCCATCCTTCAAATAGTAATTACACAAGCATGTCCTAAACTTATTGAAATTAATCCTGCTTCTGGTACGCATACGCGATCCATGCACCTCTGTTTCCGACAGTTTAATCAAGACTGAAGAGGCTTATTTATGTACTATGAACTACAGAAACCGTTCTTCTTAAGGAAAGATTGCATTATCCTAAGATAAATAAGGATTTATCAGAACAGTTTTCTCCCTACACATTCCTACAGCAATATCTGTGTCTGGGAAAAATTTTTTCCGGCTTCCCACTAGTTCTGAAACATTTATTGGGGTTAAAATCTTCATGAACCTCACCAAGAACAGTGATCATATTAACTTCGTAGTTCATGGAGATGTATAAAATAAATCGGGCAAGAAATTTAGAGGTGAGAAGTCGGTGTATACATACACATAAAAATATCTTCGATAACCAAAAAAAAAAGGGGGGGGAGACAGCTTTAGAAGTTACGTAACTGGTCTCAAAAGTCACTAACGGATTTGAGGTGCGAGTAGAAACACGCCATTTCACAAACTTCCATAAAAATAATGGACCCATCGCTGTAACTTTTTTTAATTCGCTTAGTCGGGGTGGAGTACAGTTGGGTCCACTCGGCACGGCGGCCAGTGATTGGTCTATTGTACCTGCCCCGGGTGATTATGATGATGGAGAATTTTGTGGAATGAAGATTGGCAGGGGAAACCGAAGTACTCAGAGAAAACCTACCCCAGCGCCACTTTGTCCACCACAAATCCCACTTGGCCAGACCCCGGGATTGAACCCGGGCAGCCGCAGTGGGAAGCCAGCGACTAACCGCTTGAGCTATGTCGCGGCCTATCGCTGTATGAATACTTTTCACATGCCGTTCGTTCCACATGGTAAATCACTACCGCGACAGGATAGGGGAAACATCCAAATAATTGGCGCCAATAATTAAAACGCCTCTATTAAGGACTACGTTGTCACAACGGCTGGATCTATTTATTTAACGACGTTACCTCAGATTATATAGCGTCGAACTGTACGGCTGATAACGAACTGAAAAGGTTGTGGAAGTACATGGGCGTGGCTGATTTGATGTATTATTCCGGATTTTTCTTGGGGGGGTGGGGGGAGCGAGTAACAAGAGGATCCTGTCAGAATAGCCAATCTCCGTGCCGAGATTTGAACCTGGGACCTTCCGAATACGAAACTCTGACGTTGATAATATAATTGAATGAGGATATTTCTTTAAAGAGAGCAAATGATAAGACCAGGTCAGTTTAAATTCGTGCAAATATACCTCTACACAGAACTTAGTGGGCTCATCAGAAATACCATACTTAAAAGATATTGAGTGCCGGTCACTGTAGCCGACCGGTCTAAGGCATATACTGTGTTCGCTCGTGGGTTCGAATCCCACTCAGGGCATGGATGTTTAGTTTGTGTGTGTGCGCGTTTTTCTGTGTTTGTGTGCAGGTAGAGGCCTTCAGACGAGCTGATCAATCGCCCAAGGAGTCCTACCGAATGTGTAAGATCTAGAAAAACCGAAGTGAACGGAGAAGTTAATGGAGATAGGCCTAGGCCCACTGGGGCTGTAGTGCCAAGGAAAAAATAAATATAATGAGTTCTTATTCTCCATCACCTATTTTAACGACAGTGGCTGTGAAGACGAAATTATCCCAACCCTTCCGGATCTGATAAGGCGAAAATGCTTATTATCAGCGACACGAGTTCACGTCCCACTTGGACAAGGATCTGCTTATCTCCTATACCCAGCAGCTGTTGCAGCAGTGGATCTATCTCACAACCCCGTGACGCCAAATAAGACGATAAACGCTTATCTTCAGGACAGGACTCTGTGTTCCGGTCGAATGTATGATATTCACTCTGTTCGTGATACGCTTCCTCAGTATCGCTAACGGCCATCTCGGTCACCTGGCCTCCTCATTTCGAGTCAATAACTGGATCACGCCGTGGGTGAACAACAGTGGATATGGGAGAATGCGATGCACAGTGAGGGAGATCGGGAATCATGGACGAACGAATAAGGCTAGTTCAATGAGCAATTAACCTAGAGAATAGAAATAGTCGCTACGACGGCTCCACTTCCGCACGTCGCGCTGTACTAGCGCTCCCTGAGCACGACGGAGGAGGGGAGGGTGCAGGCAAGACTAGTTGATGTAATGCAAAAGGGGGAGGGAGGGCAATGGATACGAAAGAGGAGGGAGGGGTAAACCCTGACCTTGCGCCACTTCACCTTCGGCTGCGAGCGGGATGGGCGGCAATCCAGCAGGGTGTAAAGAGAAAGGGGGCGGGAGACACCCACCCCCTGTTACACTACCCACGTGACATAACAGCGAGATGCAGAAGCAGGAAAAGTTCGGCAACGTCGCGCGAAGACGCCGGCTAAAAACAGATCCGGCATCCAGCATCTCCCATACGGGGGAGGGGGGGCCTGGACCAACGTTGTCAGTACAGGGAATGTTTACATATGGTTCACTCATTAACCAGTATTCTGAGGCAGGAGGTTTATACGTACCACAAGATGTAAAAAGTATGAGCCTTGTCGGGGCTACTTCACATTAACCACGGACTAAAATCCAGAATCTCTGTATGAGATGTCATCAAGGCGATTCTGACCTGCAATCTCTGGACAGACCAACGTATTCAACTGAATAATGCAACGACACCCTGGAAGAATATTTATTTTACATCCCGTACATATCCCACATCATAAATTCATTAAAAAAAGGCCTCATTTTGTTTGAAAAAAAAATATAAAATGAAACCAAAATTCACGCTGAAATACAAGAACGGTTCTGAGCAGCTGTACATACCGCTCTAACTGGAACGTACAGACATAACCTGTGCTGATTTATACACTCTCTTAGATGCTGAAATACAATCTGCTGACTATGCATAGCTGGAGCCACGCTGACCTGCAGAGTTACCAAATGGAAATTTCGCGCGTAATTTCATACATGCACAACACACGCGCCTTACATATATGAAATACATAACCCATACTGTACAATACTGGCGCAACTTTCCTTTGCCTATGAATACAACACATAACCCTTTAAAGCCGAATGGTTACTACATGTACCACCTGCTTTAACCCACAAAAACTCTGAAGTCTGTTCACAGGGTGCATCTGTGTGTTTCCTATGGTTCTTTCAATAATTATCGACTGTTTCCCTAAACAGCATTAACTGGCTGGGCTTTGTAAGGGGGATGTAATGTGTTTCCTGTGAGGTACAAACAGAGTTTTTATGTATTATTTTAAGCAAATTCAGTCTTTAAATGGTTTATAACGGCACAGTTTTTACAAAAATTTTTTATTATATTTTATATTATATATTATATTATATTTTATAATATATTTTACAAAAAGAATGTTCCACAGCGTAAAATAAATTATATTGTTTGAACACTAAGTTTTACTATTGGCTGTTTTATGGTAGACTGCAACTAGCATAACAAGGCTCTCGCACATTTTATTTAGATGGCTAAATTCCTCTTAAAACAGGGTGTACGATGCAAAAATAAATCGACCAAATTGGGAAGGGGAAGGAGAGACATCCAGGAATTAAGTCTATATGTCTACACAAATTTTTGTGTACCTTATACAATTAGACTTCAGTCTTGGTAGTATAATAATATTGATTTTTTCTCATTTAGGCAATGCCAAGTTCAATCTACTATCATGAAATGCTAGATACACTGGGAAGTCTCTTAAAGCTACATAACACAATCTAACTCTGTTTCTATTAGAAACTTTAACAGCGTCAAAATTTATCTGTACTCCACAAGATGCATACAGGTATAGCTCTCCATAATGCATGGTATACTGAATAATAAATTAATAAGCAGAAAGAAAATGCCAAATAAATTACCTAATTAATCATTAACTTAATAATAATTATAACAATCATTACATTAAGGTGCATCAAATGTTTAACCCTAAAATCCATTTGAAAATTTAGTTTTTCTCACTTACTGATTACACATCACAACAGTGTAATGATTCTTATGGGAGCCTATAGAGTTCCCAAACCAAGCTCATTTCTCACATCCTTTCCCTGGGCTCTCTGAAATATTCTCTCCTTGCCGAGCAGAAACCTCCCTTCAAACATTTTATAAGCTATTAAACTCACTGACTGGAAACAGGGGGCTCTTTCTCCGGGGGTAATATGACTGGGGTGTGAAGATGACCATTCACCTCCAGCTAGTGCAGAGGACAAGAAAACTGTTCCATATATCTTCATTGCACAGTGCTTAATTTGTGAAGTAAAGGGAAACCATTAACTTTTATTAAACTCACTGTTGTATTATCAGATATAAACAAACTGGTAAACAAAATCTACAAATTTCCATCTATTCGTAAATTCGGTTTAATGGTATCAAAGTGCAGAATGTAGATTAATAAATAAACATTAATTTTTTAACTCTTATAGTTAACATTCAATAAGAAAGATATATGAAATGCTGGGAAGCGAGTTCTAAACATTTGAGTATGTGAATGCCTGAGAGCACAGAACTAGTACTGTCATATTTTTGTATCTACATCACACACTGATTCACACTACAAACTTGGGCAAAATGCTGATGCAATGCTACGTTATGATTAATTTTTAAGTGATGTTGTCAAAATAATCACTGTTGTACATTGTGTATGTTATTTAGACTGGCATGAAGTAAGTTACCTTGAGTACAATCACCCAACACGATTTTATCTTAAAAACTGATCACTCGCTCACTCATGGAGCTGAGCCCTTCTTGAGAAGCTGCCAACTGTGCACCTACTCAAGAACTTCCCAGCATTTTATGGTACCCAAACGTTCATTACCGTGCTCACAAGAGCTCTCTACTGGCCCCTATTACATATAAAATTACAAAATGTAATCAAAGACAGAAGCTACAATAGTTTTGAGCATATAACACAACTGGAACAGAAATTAAGTTAACACCCACCCTTTAAAATAAACAATAACAATAAATTTCTTATACTTCTTTTTATGACAGTGCCCTGGTATCAGATTTCCAGCTATTAATAGAAAGGAGTATCAAAATTATCCTAAGCCTTTTCTAAAATAACTGATAACACAGGCAATATTTTCTCTATTCCATTATCGAAAATCTGTATTTATACTCGAATTTAGCACCGCTCACAAAGATTTTCACACATTTTTGTGTGAAACATGCTAAGTAAAATCATATCACATCAAATCACACCAATTCATAGAGAAGCTCCTACTACTATGTAAATGCAAAATTAACCGGGCAGTTCTTATAAAATATGTAATATGAAACAAGTAAAAGCACTGATGTATAGTCAACAAAGAAAATTGTTTATAGGCTACATCCTGAAACACTCCAGCCACATGTAACACTTTCTGCGTGATATGCTAAAAATATTAATATATTACGGGCCCAATTTTACATTTCAAACACCTTCAGCCAAACTGTCAAAACAATTTGCAAACTGAGGCCTCCAGAAGTTAGTATGCATGGATACCAACACCCAGTAATCAATAACAATGGTACAAGCATTTCACAAATATTAACAATTCCTTATGGCAGGCAAAGAATTAAAATTATGTTGAAAAAATATCTACAAAAAACTCACCTTCACCCATCCTCCATGAGCAGTGACGAGTACATACAGAAGATAGAGGTCTATTTCACGGCCATTTATCTTAGGGACTTTACGAAATGGTGTCCTAAAAGCCAAGAATAAAAATATCATTTTATTAGTACCTAAATACAAACCAGTTAGAATAAATCTGTTTAACTCTAAACTTGTCACAAGCCAAAACAAACTGGAACTTACCCACGGGTTTCGTGGAAGTGCTGTAAGTCTCGTATAAAACCATCACGTTCCCGTTGGTATGTGACTGGATCCTTGTTGAGAATTTTGGCCATATTAACACGAAATCACTGTTGTTTACTGCACCACACGTGTCCCAGCGACGCATTTATACTTTGAGAGGTCCGATACGCGTGACGCGGACATCGGGAAGAGTAGATTCACCACAGAAAGACAGCAGTTGGGCCCCAACCGACGAAGTGTATTGTTCGACTCCGCACAAGTAGGCTAGACTCACTTTCCAACTCCCTGTGTTCTCTCGACGTTGCAACTCACTTGTGACCGTAATAATGCGCAGAACACTAGGAGCAGCTGAACAGTAAATGTTTCAGTTACAATCATTAAACACCCAGTTTCTTGAAACTGTAATAATTTCCAAATGTACTCCGTTAAAACACATACCGGCGTTCATAAGACCAACTTCAACGCTTTTCTCACAGTGTTTAATGTCACTCCCGATCAAAATGGCGTCGGCCATTAGCACAGAGTTGTATTATATATCCGGAATTACTTAGTGAACCACACGTCATAGAAGCAGGAGACGCTATGTAGGATGTAAACAATCAGGATACATTATAAAACTAAAACTACATTTTAACACCAAAACCAAAGAAGTTCATGATTCATTTGCTGCTGAAACGTTGACTCCCTTTCGTAAATTGTAAATATGTTTCACTGACCCATCACAGATGTCGCTAGTAACCGAAGGAGGAATGGTTTGTACTAGTGTTTTCATAAAAATCGCGTTTGGAGAGGTTAAGAGTGGAAGTGTAACTTGAAAGATTGCATAATATGAGTGTTATAAATCCTCATCTCTGCTTTCTCGAACGTAATTATCTGATTGCATAATAAGAAACGGATCTCATATTGAACGGAAGTAATATTCCCAGCACGATAATGAAAAACCATTAAGACTGGTATTGTGGGACTTCGGAAGCCAGGGGAAGCGGGGCCAATGCTACCAGTCCATTTCCTGCATCCCGAAGTTCTAAGTCGTACACGTGGTAACTTGTAATTATACATGTAGCTGCTTTATAGTTAAAGGGGAATTATGACTTACAAGAGGAAGAAGTACCATTATGGTGATACACATCTAAGGAAGAGATGGCGAACAAAACGAAGAAAGAAAGATTTAGATGAAGTAAGCGTCGTATAACCTCCCAAGATTTCTAAATTTCTTCAAGTCACACATTTATGATTTCGATAGAGAGCACACGTTGTTAACCATGCTTAATGGTTCATTTGATTGTATAGTATTGTATTAACAGATGAGGTTATATTGCTTTGGAATTTGTATTTTAGGTTACGTACGTAGCAAGCGCAATATTCTACGGTATAACAGTATTACTAACGATGGTAACGTACGCACTGAAACTTGTCAACTGTACCCATAATATATATATATATATATATATATATATATATAGTTAATGTTAGATAATCTTGTTCTAGAATAGTATATAATCTGTGAAATATTCGGACATACCAGATCTTAAAATCTATTATATAAGCAGCAGGGAAACTGTTCCAAATTGAACAGTGCATAAGCCCCAAGAGCGATTTCATGTTTGAAAAATATCTGTGAAATTGTCATTTGCGAGGTTAAGTAAAATTTGCTACTTGAAGAGCCCACTTGACTAGTTGCGCCCTACTAAGATCACATCTTTCAGTACAGTGTTAATTTTTCCAGATCGATGAAGACTTGAAAGAAGAAAATGCAGAAAAGTTACTGAATCAGGAAATTGATTTAGATAAACCAGGAAATGCCCAGTTTTACTGCCTGCATTGTGCGTAAGTTCTTCATAAACATACAATTTAATCTTTACTTGTAAATAATGATTTAACAAAATATGTCAATAAATATCTTGGCTTCAGGATGATGACTTTTCTCACTTGTCTGTATCAATTACCCAAATTTAATAATAGGATTTTCTGTTATACTCAGGTTCATTAGACTTTCTTTTGTCAATTAAGAATAACCTACAAGTATATTTATATTTATATGTGAAAGAAATAGTTTTATACAAATATGTGTTATCTGTATGTTACAGTGTTCTCATGCTATAGTAGGTTTAATGTAGTTGCAAAGGTGGCAGCAGTGTGTTTCATACTGTGCCATCTGAATGTAACTTAATTAAATGATTTAAGAGAGAGGAGGGCACAAGAACATATGAAAAGCATAAAGGAAAGGAAGAAATTCTGATAGGCATACCGAACACTGAATGTAGCAATCAACTGCTGAGCATTTTTGCTTTTTTATTCTGGAGGTCTTAGGTTCAAAATCTAGGCCTGAAGACCAGGCACCCTGATATTTTTCATGGTTTTTGTTGGTTCAGTCAGGCAGATGCCAGGAGAGTTCCTCAAATTAGGTCACATCCTTTCTTGTTCATTATTGACCAACCACTTTATCATTCTATGCCATTTAGTCTGAGTGACTGATAACATTGTTAAATAGACCATAAAAAGACACACAGACAGACATAATTCCGCTTAAACAAGCAGCACAGAAAATGGGTACAAAAAAAAAATCTTTACAGTTTTAATTAATCAACTGAGGCCTTGTTATGAGGACTGCCTTCAGCATGTGGCAATTTTATGACCATTCAAGAAATTCTCCACTATGGAAATATCACTACAAAGCCTGTTCCTTTGACCTTATCTTAGCTACTTGATTCCCAGGTCTCATCATAACATACCCTCTGAAGTTTTATTTTGATCTCTTGTACAGTTGAGCTACTAAATAGCTTCGTTCCATATGGCTTTCCATACTAAGATTTAAATTTGTTTTACCCATGGAGATCATATCATCATCATCATCAGTAATCTGTCAAGACGACAGGTCCACAGTCTCTTTCAAAACAATTCCTCCACTTAATGCGATCTAGAGCTTTCTCCTTCAAGTGACAGTATCCTCTTCTGTCCCCAAGGTCATCCAGCATCTTCTTACGTCTTCTTGTCACTTCTATCCACCCATCTATCTTTCCTTCGATAGCTTCTTTTAGAAGGCAGTTTCTGCGTAAAACATGACCAATCCAATTAGCCTTCCGTTTTCTTATTTCATGTAGGATATTCCTCTGCTCACTGACTCTAATTAACACTTCTTCATTTCTCACATAATCGGTCCAACTGATCTTCTCCATCCTTCTCCAACACCACATTTCGAAACTTTCCAGATGTTTCTGATCTACTGCCCTAAGTGTCCATGTTTCAGCCCCATACAGAGCTATGCTCCAAATGTAGCATTTCACTAGTTTCTTCCTCAAATTTAAGTCCAATTTGCTGGTAAAAAGATTCTTCTTCTTGCTAAATGCAGCTTTTGCCATGGCAATCCTGGATTTAATTTCACAAGTACACCTTCCATCATCTGTTAACAAGCTACCCAAATATTTAAAACATTTCACATTCTCCAGTTGTTTTTGGTCTATCTTTATTGTGACTGGGGTTGGTTGTCTCGAAATTTTCATTACTTTTGTTTTCTCCACATTCATTTCCATGCCATAGCACCTTCCAATTTCAATTAGTCTATCAATCATGCCCTGTAGCACAGTTTCTTCCTTAGCCATTAACACAAGGTCATCTGCATATTTCACAGTTTGAATAATTTGCCCTCCTACTTTGAAGTCACCGAGCCCATCCAGAGCTTCCTTGGTAAGGCATTCGCTGTACAAGTTGAACAGAATTGGTGATAAACAGCATCCTTGTCGAACTCCTCTTCCAATCTGCACACTTCCTGTCTCCCCCCTGTCCAGTCGTACTCTAACTTTCTGATCCATGTACAATTTGCTAATCAATCTTCTTTCATGCCAATCGATACCTGTTTCTTTCAGGATCTGCATTAATTTGGTCCAGTTTACCCGGTCAAATGCCTTCTGCCAGTCTATGAAGCAAACACACAGTTCTTCATCTATCTCCAAAGTTCGTTCCGCTATAATTCTCATCATCCCAATTGCATCCCTGGTTCCTTTTCCTCTTCTAAATCCAAACTGATCTTCTCCAAGTACATCCTCTATTTTCCTTTCAATTCTTCTTTTAAGTATCTTTGCTATTATCTTTGCTGTATGTGCAATAAGACTTATTGTGCGATGGTCGCTGCATTTTGTAGCTTTTGTCTTTTTCTTTAAGGCAATCATTGTAACTTCTGTAAAGTCCTTGGGCCACTCTCCACTTTCATATATGGTGTTCATTAGTTTTGTCAGTGTTTTCAAACCACCTTCTCCCAGTAACTTGAGCACATCTCCAGGTACATCATCATCTCCTGTAGCCTTTCCCTTCCTCATTTCCTTGATAGCTTTTTCCACCTCACTTTGTAAAATATATGGTCCTTTCTCGTCTGTATCTACTTCTTCTTCCGGTTCAACTTCTAAGGTTTCTGGCCGATTAGGTCGATCATATAGTTCTGAAATATAATTTTCCCAAATTTTCAGCACTTGCCTCTGATCTACTATTCTATTCCCCTGGGAGTCTTCGATGCCAACATTTTGAATCCCATGATTCTCTTTCCATCCTAGTTCTTTTGTCTTCATGTACATCAAATCATAACGGCCTGTTCTTTGAAATTCCATAATCTCATTACATATCTTCTCAAGATATTCCTTTTTGGCCCTGTCCGTGGCTCTTTTCAATTCATTCCTCAGTCTCCTGTATTTCCTCCTGCCTTCTTCATTGTTGACATTCTTCCATTTCCTTCGCTCCTCCATTTTACTCATCATCTCCTGTGTAACCCATGGTTTTCTTGCTATCTTCTCAACTTTACCTACCAAATCACTGATAGTATCTAACATGCATTCTTTTATATCGTTCCACTGCGCTTCAGCATTTCCGCTTTCACCTTCAATTGCACCGAGTTTCTCTTCTAGAGTCTCTTGCACGCTTTGTCTTTGAGCATATAACTTCTCCAAATCCCATCTGGGTCTGCGCTTTCGAAATCCTATAATTTTCTTCAACCTGGTTCGGAACTTGGCAACCAGCAAGTTGTGGTCAGAGTCAATGTCTGCCCCAGGAAGCGTCTTCACATCCTTCACACTGTTTCTGAATCGATGTTTCACAAGGATGTAGTCCAGCTGATGCCTCTTCCAATCCCCAGGTGCCTTCCATGTGTAAATTCTTCTCTTTGGCTTCTTGAACCAAGTGTTGGTAACAATCAATCCATTTCGTTCACAAAAGTCAATAAGCATTTGACCTCTGTGATTCCGTCTTCCTAGTCCATGTGATCCAACAATATTCTGATATGGTTCATCTCCAACAATGCTGTTCCAGTCTCCCAATATGATGCTGTTTGTGTCTCCTCTTCCATCTTCCTGAAGAATTTCTTCAATTGTGTCATACACTTTTTCCACTTCATCATCTTCATACTCTGATGTTGGCATGTACACTTGTATAATCAGTATATCTACCGGTTCCGCCTTTAACTTCAGAGCAATAATTCTGTCATTACAAGCAATCTTCTTAACAACACTCCTCACTACACTTTTATGCACCACTATTGCCACACCTCTTTCAGCCCGTTCACCTCCGGAATAATACACTGTATAATCACCGCTTCTTATTTCACCTTGTCCTTTCCACCGCACTTCGCTGACACCTAGAACAGACACTTCATTCTTCTGCATTTCCGTTTTCAAATTCTCCAATTTTCCTGCTTGATTCAAGGTCCTGACATTCCATGTTCCAATCTTGTATCCATGCTGTTTCTTCTGATCTTCGCACTTTTTCTTGTTGTAACGCCTGCATGACATTTCCTCTAGAAACACTCCCCCCCGGAGATCCGATTGGGGGAGTAGTTTACCTCCGGATTGTTTTGCCTCCAGAGGAAACATCTCGCATATATGGTATCTCTGTTTTTGGAAAGAGACTATCCAGGAAAAGTGATAATGTGGTAGTTTTTCCATTTGCTTTCCACATCGCAGTACAGCAGCCGTTCAAACCACTCTGGTCACGCCTGCTGCTATACGAACTTGAACCATCTCGAGCATCATTTGCTCTGTGCTTCAAGTGGAGATCATATGTAAGGTTTATTTTAACTACCATGATTTAATTAACTCCAGGGAGCATGGCACTTCCTGAGAAGTTAATAGTGGCTTAGCTAGTCAAGAAACTCCCAGCACATACTGGAACCTGAAGTTCCATTAGTGTTCACAAGAGCCCACCATTGATCCCAGTGTTGGGCCAGATTAATTACCTCTTCCCTGGATATAATTATGAGGGTAAGTCAATAAGTAGGTTACAAATGGATATAGAACTTAAACAAGAGTACTGATTTGAAAAATGCCTTTTATTTCTCAACATAATCTTCCTGTACATTGAGGCACTTGTCCCAGCATTTCACAAGCCCCTGAAAACCAACAGCATAAAATTCTTTTGGCTGCTGTTAGAACCAGATGGTAACTTCCCTTTTTACAGTTTCATCATCAGGAAAATGTTCAGCGAAAGATGATGTTTAAGAGGGCCAAACAAATGCAAGTCACTTGGAGCAAGACTCATCACCTGTGACAATTCAGGCTAGCGTATCGTGTCCTTCATTGTGGTAGCGATTGAGATACTGTAATGCCAGACCCATTCTTTGCATTTTGTGTTGTGGGGTCAGCATGCATGGCACCCATCATGCACAGACTTTGTGAAAACCTAACCTGTCATGAGACTTCCATTTGTTCGGCCATCTTAAACATCATCTTTTGGCTGAACATTTTCCCGACGATGAAGCTGTAGAAATGGAAGTCACCGCCTGGTTCCGACGGCAGCCGAAAGAATTTTATGCTGCTGGTTTTCAGGGGCTTGTGAAACGATGGGACAAGTGCCTCATTGTATAGGGAGATTATGTTGAGAAATAAAAGCATTTTTCAAATCAGTACTCTTATTTGTTTAAGTTCTGTATCCATTTGTAAATTATGTATTGACTTACCTATGTACCTTAACAATATTAGATGATAAATGTAAGTTAGTTGCTAAATAATTTTTCTCATTTTCCAAATATTCAGCAAAAAACATTCTACCTTATTTCATATTTTCTTCTTCAGACGATACTTCATCTCTGAGCAAGCACTGAAAGAACATTTTCGTACAAAGGTCCATAAACGTCGACTGAAAGCCCTGGAATTAGAACCATATACTATTGAGGAGTCCGAGAGGGCAGCAGGAAAAGGAAGTTACCAGCTCCCCAAGAAACGGAAGATTGAAACCCAGACTCTGGTGGATGGAACCATGCAGAAAATTGAAGATGAAGATGTGAAAATGAACTAATTTGTCTGTTCAGTCGCTTCAAACTGTAGATTGTACATTCACAAGTTTCTGAGATACTGGTATGGCTGTTTTCATAAAGTTGGGCAGGTTACCTTTACAGTGCAATAGGGCATTGCCTTATCTGTGTCTGAGAAGTTATGGGTCTGCTCTCTACATGACTGGTGATGAAGCTAAAGACACATTTTCTGTTGTTACTCCACATATTGACATAGAAGCTAGATTTAAAGACATGTCTGCTTTAAAACAAAGTGTTGAGCTTCGAGGAATGCTGGTTGATGTAGATAGTCTAAAAAGTTTCTGGGAGGTCTTAAAAAGTGTGGAAGCAGATAGAATCACATTAGAAAATAGACGTGTTGATATAGCAAAGAAGATAAAAGAAATAAAGAAGGGGAATGATGACGCTGCAAAAGAAACTGAGAAATTAAAATTACAAGGAAAATTATTAAGAGAAGAATTTAAAATAACAACGAAAGCAGTTTGGGAATTACAGAAGAAAGTTATGATCAGGTTTTTGAGTTTACCAAATAATCTGCATCCTGACACTCCAAGTGAAGGAGAGAAGATTGTAAGTCATTCTGGAAACGAGTCAAGTACAAAACAGACCGAAAGTCATATAAGAATAGGAAATAAATTGGATATATTAGACTACGTTAGTCCACTGTGTTATTATCTGAAAGGGGGGGCTGCCATTTTTGAACTGTGTATACTTGATTATTTCACTGAAGAACTTTGCAGGCACAACTTTATTAAATTTTGCAATTCAGATTTTGGGCGAAGTGTAGTGGTAGAGGGTTGTGGACTTGACCATGAGGATTCAGGTGTAACATACATCCTGCAAGATACTAATGATATTCTAAATACAAAAGACACCAATCGTTTACATTTAGTTGGTGGAGCATCACTACCATCTTTCTGTTCTTTTCATGCAAAACAAATTATACCAGTTACTGCACTTCCTTTGAGGTTAGTTGCTATGGGGCGACAGTACAAACCTAGTGCCCACAATCTGGAAGAGACAGATTTCTCAGGATTATTTGGAGTCTGTCAGGCTTCGTCAGTTGAGCTCTTTATATCTACTACAGATTTTCTGAGAAATATGATGGATGAATTTGATAGAACCATGGCAGCAGTGACTGACATATACAAGGAGATGGGGTTCCCTTTTAGAGTTGTTTACCTGCCTGCAAGATCTTTGAGGTCATATGAGAGTTTAAGAGGCAGTTTCCAGATGTATTCATCATACTTAAAGACTTATATAGAGATAGGTCATATTTCTGTTAGTGATGATTACATCAGTAAACGTCTTCTCATACGTTATGAAGCAGAGCCCGAACAGAAATTTACACGAATTGTTTCCGGAACTGTGGTATCTGTACCTAAATTGCTAGGATGTATCCTAGAGTTGCACGATGAAGCCAAAACCTTTGGAAGCATTCCCATGCCAGAATCAGTAAAGCAGTGCTTGTTTTAATCCCACTGATGATTATGGTAATGAAGGTGCTGGTGCATTATTAACCCATATAAGTTACACATCTCTACTCCACAGTTCAACCTTGCCGCCATCTGTGAGCCAATTGTCTACAAAAATGTGGGAAACTCAACATCTCACAACCCTGTGGACCTCGATGGCCTGTTGCAGGGATACCTTTACTTTTTTACTCAGCAGTTGTATTTCATAAAACAAATCAGACACAGTTGTCAATATTTTGGAAGAAGTTGTTGCTTCCATCTTCAGGGTAATTCTCTGAAGATAAAGGCAGCATATTCCTCCAAAACATCAGTACCCATCTACAAAAATACATACCATAATGTCCCAGAAGACCATAATCTTGAGAGTTACCACCATCAGAACCTCAGCTTTCACAGATTTGTCAATATTACTGTATCATCATTAATTGTATTAAATAAAGAAAACTTAAGTAATCATGTCTTATTCTACCCTCACTCATGGAGCTGAGCCCTTCTTGAGAAGCTGCCAATTGTGCAGCTATTCAAGAAATTCTCAGCATTTTATGGAACCTGAATGTTTATTACTGTGTTCACAAGAGCCCTCCACTGGTCCCTATCCTGAGCCAGATCAATCCCATCCTGTCTCTCGAAGATCCATTTTAATATTGTTCACCCCACTGGTCACATTTAATCCTGATGCTCCCAAAGTTGCTTGTAGGTAGTAAGCAATAAAGAAGAGAAAATTTGTAACCAGTTGTCATATGTTATTTAACGAAAAGGTAGTGGCTGTAGAGATTGAAAGAATAACAGTGAGCTGGAAAGGGTGGAAACATTTAGGGCCCAATCTGTTGTTAAAAAACAGTGCACTCACTTGAAAGTATTATGAGAACGAAAAATCTATCAGGATAGCCTATGTCCTAGTTCAGAGTCAAACTTGGTACATCCCAAATACAGTAACTCTTCTGCTCTAGTTGACTTGCCCTTTGTATATTCATTCAGTAGAGAAAAACACTGCATGAAACTAAAATGAAAAATAATACTGGGAGTTTCTTAACGTTACTGACCAGCTGTGAGGTGGATACAAATTTTGTTGACAAGTCAATATGCCTGTTGTTTGATAATGTCTTAGATACAAATTGCAGATCACAGGAGATGATGCAAATACTGTTCCTCTATATATACACATTCCATGTACCAGTGGAAGTTGTTCTAATTTACCTTTTGAAGCTGCTCTGCAGGACTATTTCCAATTTCCCTGCAAATATTTGCTTTTAGTTCTTCCATTCAGGGTTACTGTTGTAAACTTTGTTTTTCCAACAACCACAAAAGAAGAAATCACACGGACTAAGATTGGATGAACATTTTGGCCAAATATCACTGCTGATAATTCTGTCCCAGAAGACATTGGACAAAGCCTGCATAGATGCATAGACATACGTACAGTATGGGCAGTAGCTAAGTCTTGCTGAAACCAGCCAAAGAGTCTTTCTTCTTTTAACTCTGGAAAGAATCTCCCCAGAATGACCTGTACATTTCTTTTGCAATTGTTTTGTTAAAAAAACAGGTCCCTCAATCATTCTTGCACTTACAGCACACCAGACACAAACTTTCACTGTATGGAGGACTTCGTGGGTTAGATATGGATTCTGTGAAATCCAGTAGTGTATCCCTGCAAGTGAAACCATGCTTCATCAGAAATAAATGACAATTACAGATTGATCTCACCTCCAATGACACACTGTAGAAACCCACTGTAAAAATTAACCATGCTAGCTGGATCACATGGCTGCAAGCCATGGATTACTATTGTTTTATAGGGTCTAAGCTTCAGCAATTGTGTTACCCTTATTGTGCTCAACTTTGTCACTCCAGTCTCTTCGAGCTAGATGTTTCAGTGATTTTCTAGGTGTATGTTCAAGTCTGACCCCTATGTCATCTAACTTTTCCTCAGTAAGCACTCAGTGCTTATGTTTTTGTTTCTTGTCTTTTAAGAATCCTGTTGATTTACATTTATTTGCCAAATTGTGATTGTTTGTCAGCTGGGAACTCTGTCATTATGAAATTTATGTCAAAATTTTTGCCAGCCCTTTCTATGAGACCTGTATTTCATGTAGGTTCAAACAAATAAACATTGCTCCAAAGTACACTGCATCATGACGTAACACACTACTGACTAACTGTAACTGTGAATAAATGGCTAAAGGAGCTGTTAACTGCTGCCCACGCGTGAACTGCACTGCTCGCTCTGAAACATAATGCCATCAAGAGGTTCACAAAGTTAATAACTTCCCTTGATTTCAAACATTATCGGCTATCAGGCATACTGATTCATCGGCAGAATTCATGTGTGACTCACGGTTGGTGGTGCACCGGTCAACAAAGGTAAGAATATCCCTGTACTGTTCAAACAGCAACTGACATGCTTCTTGTTGATATTGAAGGCATCATTTAAAAAATCTATTCCTATTTTTACTTGTACACTGTTAGAGTTGGAAATCTTAAAATAATTTTGTGAGTTACTAGATGGAAATCTTCACCCACTGAATTGTTGCCTCTTTTTTTTTTTATTCTAGTGGGGTGGGACTAAGTACCTTGTACTGCGGCCACTTCTGGCCTATTGTACCAGACCCAGATGATAGGTGAGCAATTGGTGGAATGAAGATTGGCAGGGGAAACCAAAGTACTCTGAGAAAACCTGCCCCAACGCCACTTTGTCCACCACAAATCCCACTTGACCAGACCTGGGATCGAATCTAGGCCACCGTGGTGGGAAGCCAGCGACTAACCGCTTGAGCTATGGCTCGACCACTAATTGTTGCCTTGCTGAACCTTGATGATATGGCATTTACATGTGATACATGAGAAAAATTCACATTTTTAATATTAAAATGGTAGCACCCATTATAGGTTCATGTTCAAATCAACTGCTATGTTTTTTCAAAGCTCCTGAGATGTAGGAAATGTTCATGTTATGATGTTATGAAAATTGTATCTGATGATGATTTCTAACACATACTGGAAATAACTTCAATTTTACATAGCGACAACCTTATAAAAACATTCCAATATTCTTAATTTAAACAGCATTTTTATGAAAAATACAAAATAACAAGATTACTGTGCAAACAATATTTTTTATAGAATAACTGTAGCTAAATGAAGTACAATAATGATAAACTGTCAGCTTAAATGGCTGAATATTTGTGTAAATTATTTTATATATATTGAAAAAAGTAAAGCTATCCCTGTGCGTAGTATAAAACTTTGAAGGTATGTTTGATGTTAAAGTACTGGAAGTCCATAGTAGGTGAAATTTTGCAGTGCAGTCTGTTACTGAGTTTTACTATATATGATTGTTAACTTTCTTTGGCTTTTCCCTACAATCATTTAATTATACTGAAACCATTAATTTATTAAATTCATCTTATCCCAATTTATATGGAAGCATTCAGAGGAAAGTGGGTATTATATTGTCATGTGTTCATGGCTCCATGCTAATAATTACAGGTTTTGGGTTGGATGATCGGATTGACAGCTTTTACACAATCACTCATAATCACAATCAATTACAATAACTCCCAATAACTCTTCAGGTGAACTGGGCTCAATTCAGGTCTGGTCTATGATTGGCTTCTGATTTACAACTGCACTGACTGTGACTCACTTCTAATTTACAACTGTACTGACTGACAGTGATTGACTTGGTTCTTATCTGAATGACCGCTTATATAGTGTATCAGTATCACAAGAAATGTTTGTTCATCACTCATATCCATGGACACGCCTGTTGATTCCACGGCAACGAGTTGGTTTCCATGAATCTACATCTTTCATTTTCATACCCCAGGAAACATGTTCAGACTGCCTCTGTGGTCTAGTGGTCAGAATTCCTGGCTACAGATCCTAAGGTCTGGGTTCGATTCCTGGTGCTACCAGATTTTCCGAGAAGTAGTGAGTCTTCAATGGGTTCCACTCAGCCTCATGAGGATAACTGAGGGGCTATTTCAAGGAAATAGCAGCTCCGGTCTAGAAAACCGAAATAAATGGCTGTGGGGACTATTGCGCTGACCATATGACATCCTCTATCCGCAAAAGTGGGCACTAACTTCGCCAATAAGCGGCAGTCGCTCAGTCAGTATAGTTTGCTTGCGGACTAAAACCACAGCTTTTTTGGAAACATGTTCATCAAACGGTTCCCTAGAAATACATCTACATGTCACAATGTGTTTCTCCCCATATCTTGTGTTATGCACTGAACTGAGGTATATTTATTCATGTGTGAACTTAATGTAATGAAATATCAATAGTACAACCATGTATAAATGTGAGTTTTCAAGACATGTTACATGATACCTGTACTTTTAATACCAAGAGTTAAATATTTCTCTGGACTCTTTCAACTGCTCATGAAATTACTTTGAATTTGTTATGTGTATAAAGCTATCTTGGTTTTGATACTGCAAAAATTTTTTGGGAACTGTTCAACCAAGCCTCCTTAAGAAACAGACTCCATATGCAGTAGCAAACAGCTGGTCACTTCTTGGAATATTCATCTAGCACCTTCATAGGGGACACATAAGATTTGTGATGTTAACTGGTGAATATTTAATCTAATTATATGCATGGGGTTCAGCCATTGCTCAGATAGGCAGAAGGTATCTTCTTACCATTATGTCATGCGTTTTAACCCCTGAACAGTTCATGCACAGTTGGGGGAATCCGTATATCTGAGAAGATTGTTCTCTGCAAAATTTTCTGATATGTAAATGAGAACTCTGGAAAACACAATGATCATCCCTGCTTATACAAAGTGAAGCTTGGGAAAAACTTCTTCAGCATTCAAGGTATGACTATCATGTGACCATCTATATTATACCATACATAACTGTTGATGGTTAAGATGTGAATGGACATGTCATGTCTCAGCTCTGGACAAATTTTTGGAGAAAGAAAGTTAAAAGATGCCACACAGAAGGGTATGAATGAATGTCTCACTTGAACTGAACAGATACTGATAGAATTGAACTACTTTCCATTAAAAGAAGAGTTTCTATTATTTCAAAGTCATATTATGTTCTCATATTTGGATCTCTTTGGAATCACGTTGGAGTCTGAATTACTGCATTAAACGATGCTATTGTTTCATGTACAAATTTGTTATAGATATTCCCAACTAAGCTGTCAACTCTCTCAGTCCTTTATAAAACACAGTTACACTTTACTTATTATCAGAAAATGCATACCTTGAGTCAAAGTTAATTACATCAATTGATACAAAAGAGTTCATAGCCAGGTTTTGCAGCACTGCAGGGAGAAAAGTCTCAGGAAAACAGAATCCTGTTATCCAGAACATATGTGGAATCCCACAGACTATCCATTAACTGAAGAAATGAATTCTTCCTTCCAGATCATTTTAGCCATGGACTTCCAGACACAATAATAAACAACTTGGAATATCAACTATCCAAATTAAGATAAGTCCTTGTGTTTAATTAAGCGGCATACCATAAAGAAGTATAGAAGTGGAACTCCCACATTCCTAAACTGGGCACATACTGCATAGTCAAAGTCTTGGGATAATGGAAGTACTGTAGTAATAAGAATTAAGAAATTATCAATGATATTTGAGGGGCTATGCTACAAGCCGTAAGGTCATGGGTTCAAGTCCTGACGAGGTCATTGGATTCTTTTCAGTTGACCTAATCCTTCCAGCCACACTAGGCCCTGGGGTTTACTCAGTCTCTAATAGAAATGAGTACCAGGAATTAATTAAATAATTTTCCTGGGGAGTAAAGCATGGCCAGCGCGTAAGGCTGACAACCTTACTGCCATCTTTGAGCCGATTGTCTAGATAGTGTGGGACCCTCAACATCTCACAACCCTATGGGCCTTCACGGCCTTGCACATGGATAGCTTTACTTTACTTTATAAACAACAGCCACATAACCAAGAACCTTTCCTATAATACTAGATGGATTAACAATACATACCTCATAATTAAAGTCTTGGGATAGTGGAAGTACTGTAGTAATAAGAATTAAGAAATTATCAATGATATAAACAACAGTCACATAACCAAGAACCTTTCTTAAAATAAAGAGTTTAAAAACAGCAAGTTTTATATCCTTTCTGGCTGTATTTATACTGCTTCATTCTTTTAACCAACTTTTTCCTCAGACATTTCCACATTATATGGGCCATCTAGCAACCAAGCCCTCCTCCTACCTTTGTCTTCCCAAAGCTCATATTCTTCAACTGTTCCTTTAGGGGGGAAGTATTTGTACATATTCCACATTCTCATTGAATTTGTACAGTACTGGTTAGGCTAATATGTGTTTAACCCTTCCCACAGGCCAATTTTTCCTACAACATGTATGGGTGTAGAAAGAACTGCTGTAAAGGCAGAATTACTTCATTATGTCAGCAGATTTTCTTTTTTACAGATTTCTGCATGTAAGTCATGCAAAACTGTAATGGGTCAATAGTATCTTCCCATGGCCTTTCTGCTACCTATTTCTTTCCCATCTAAAAGTTGTTTTCTTACATTTCACTGAAAATAATTAAAATGGTTGAAAAAGACAAAATATAACAAGACATCCTTTATTCATATTATTTATCAGCATACTGTGTAAGTTTTGTGAATTTATGAATACAAAAATGAGACATGTCATCAGTATCACCAGAGTGTTTAAAAACTTCATCCATTGTATAATCAGATCTTTCAGAAAAATACTGACAGTTACAGAATACAAAACATTTCTAGCTAAGATACAGAGAAAAGTAAAGAAATCTGTTATGGTAAGTCCTCAGTGGTAACAATTCACTGCAGCACAGTCAGATTACTTTCCACTGAACTGTTGGAAACAAGGCTCTACACCTTTGTCAAGTTTTCCATTGAACTGCTGCTGTGAAGATGGTAGCATCTGTCTTTCCCTTTACAAACATGTGACCTCCAACCCTCACCAGCCTTACTTCTTCTAGGAACTGTCTTTTTACAGGAAAACTGAAGGAAGCCATTTTCATTTTTGTCAGAAGTAGTTTGCTATCAACTGTCTTACTAGATACAGAGAACAGAAAGTAAACTGGTCTGTGTAGCTACCACCTCTTTTGTCCATGTTCTACAATTTCCAAGTTGTTGAGGAAATACAAGATAACTATGCCACCCTTTCAGTGACTGTCAGCCAAACGTTAGACAGCTTCAAAACATACTCACAGACATGTTCATCAATACATGGCCTACATTTAAATAATCAAGGGAGAGACTGGATCTCTCTTCTTCTTGTGAAAGAGATTAATACCATGAAGAAAGTCGTCTTCTGGGATCTGGCACCGTGTATTCTTGGTTTTAACCGACGTTTCGGAGGAACATATCGCCTCCATCTCCAGGGTAGTTGAGTTGCGTGCGAATACAGATAGCTGTAGCTATCCAAGAATACATGGCACCATATCCCAGAAGATGACTTTCTTCATAGTCATCGCCGTGAAAACCTCAAAACTTACACAGATTAATACCATGTTTGGTCTAAAAGCAACTTCCTCACCTATAGCCTTACCATGGAAAGATCACAAGATAAATTTGTTTCAATGGGCTCAGGGTTATAAAGGCAAAGATTATGAAGATGACTGCAGTGTGATTAATAATGTAACAAAGAATAAAGAATTAGAAAAAATTGAACATAAGCTTATACCGACTCGTAAATCAAATAGAACAAAAAAGGCTATTTCGACAAGTCAAAATGATTTTTTATGGTCAAGTTAAATCAGGAATATACTATGAGGACTGATTTGCATCATGTACAAGCTATAGATCATTCTATGAGAGATCAAGTAACAGTAAATCATTCCTACAATGTATCTAAAAGCAACGTAAAGTTCAAAAATAATTTGAATCAGTTTATAAAAATTTATCATCAAAATATTTTAGGACTTCAATATAAAACTGACGAATTGGTAGCTTCTTTATATCCACATATACCCCATGTCATGTGTATTTCTGAATNATAGAAGATAGAAACTATAGGGTATGTAGAAAAAATTTATATACACGTATATAAAGTTGCTTCCCTGCTTTCGGTAGTCATGCTACGCCACTGGGTGTATGTATATATATACTTAAGGAACTTTCATTTACTTCAATAAATTTAACTAAATTTTGTAAAGATAAAGACTCAGAAGCATGTGCTATTAAACTTAAACTGTCAACTACAAAAATTTGTATTCTTACCATTTACAGATCACCAGTTGGTAATGTTCAGTTTTTTCTAAATGGTCTTGAGGATATTCTCAAAATGGTATACAAATCCAATATCCTCTTAATTATTTGTGGTGATTTTAATGTAAATTATCTTGAGGAATGCAAAGAAAAAAATAGAACTAAATGATCTATAAAACTCTTACAATCTTAATAGCATAATCCAATTTCCAACAAGAATACCCAAAAACTCAAGTACAACTATTGATAATGTTTTTCTTGATATCACCAAATTTACTCATTTTAGTATATCTCCTGTACCAAACGGCTTATCAGATCATGATGCCCAAATGCTCGATATATGTACAAATGAGAAAATTTTTAAATGTTCCAAAAAGAAAATTAAATACATTAGGAAATTTGATGTATTCAAGGTTCAGGAATTTCAAGATCAACTTAGTAAAGAATCCTGGAGTAACGTATTTCATAATTCCAATAGTGACATGAATAATATTTACAATTCTTTTCTGAATATATATCTACAAATTTTTGTCTCATGTTTTCCTAAGAAAAAGGTTTTTGAAAGACAATCGACAAATAAATGGATTACCAGTGGTATCATTAATTCATGTAAAAAGAAAAAGGATCTATATCTTTTAGTTAAATCTAACAATGATGTAAATTTAAAAAATTGCTATTTAAGATACTGTAAAATTTTAGCTAATATAATAAAAGCTGCAAAGAAATTATACTTTAAAAATAAAATCACACATGCTCATAACAAAGTCAAAGCTACTTGGAATATTATAAAATCGAACGTAGGAAGAAATATCAATGAGCAAGTTATAGATAACATGGATGAAAATAATAAAGAACTCTCTTCTAAAATTAATGCTGAAAAATTCAATGAATATTTTATAAAAATGGCTGTTAATATCTCTGAAAAGATTAAAAATAAAAATAAGCTAAATACAAACAATACGAACTACTCTCCATACAACTTGGCTCAGCTTTATAATCTTAAGTACAATAATATCAATTTACATAACACTTCTACCGGTGAGATTTTAAAAATTATAAAGAACTTTGCTTGGAAAAATTCACAGGGTTTCGACAAAATTCCTTTGAAGCTATTAGAAATCAGTGCACCATTTATTGCTTCTCCTTTATGCTACATAATAAATAAGTCTTTATCTACAGGGATTTTTCCTGACAGAATGAAATATTCAATTATTGTCCCACTACATAAAAAAGGTGTTATAAATAATGTAGCAAATTGTAGACCAATCTATTACCTTCCTTTTCTAAAATCTTTGAAAAAGTTATCTACAAGAGACTACTTATGCATTTTCAAGCTAATAACATCCTTACTAATGATCAATTCGGATTCAGAAATAAATTATCAATTACCTATGCTATATTCAAACTTACTAATATCATCTTGTCTACTTTAAATAATAAAAAGAAGTGCGGTGGCATATTTTTCAACCTAGAAAAAGCCTTTGATTGTGTGGACCATACAATTTTGTTATCTAAATTAAAATATTATGGAATAAAAGGTAGGCTGCATTTATTGTTAGAATCATACCTTACTAATAGATATCAGAGAGTAAAATTTAATAATCTATTCTTTAATGGGGAAAAATTACCAAAGGTGTTCCACAGGGATCGATTCTGGGTCCACTTTAGTTTTTGGTCTATATTATTGACTTACCTCCTTTTATTAAGTGCTTTGGCCCTCATAATACCTCAATAATTTTATTCGCTGATGATACAAGTGTATTAACAAATGATCTCAACTTCATGAATCTAGAAAACAAACTTTCAATTGTATTAAAATTAATGAACGAATGGTTTCATTCTAATATGCTTTCGGTGAATCTTGACAAAACTTGCTGTATGAAATTCTCTGCAAAACAGAGTTACCCCGATAATCTAAATGTTACCTATGGTAAAAATAATTTACGTGAACAAAATGATGTAAAATTTCTAGGACTGATGCTGGATAACCTATTAACGTGGAAAAAACACACTGAATCAATTATAATGAGACTGAATACAGCCTGTTATATTATCAGAAGATCTGAACAATTTCTAAATATCGATGCCCTCAAAATGATTTATTTTGCCTATTTTCATTCTATAATGTCTTATGGCTTGATTTTCTGGGGGAATTTTTAGACTTCTGAAAAGAGTTATCAGAATTATGGTTGGTGTAGGTTACAAAGATCCTTGTAGGAAGGTATTTTCTTCGCTTAAAATATTACCTCTGCCCTCTCTATATATTTTTTCTGTTTTAATGTTTGTAGTAAACAACTGGGAAATGTTTACTAAAAATTCAGATGCATATTCGATTACGACTAGAAACATTTCTAATCTTGAAGAAAGCAGTCTTCTGGGATTTGGCACCGTGTATATGTGGTGTTAACCGACGTTTCGGAGGAACGTATCGCCTCCATCTTCAGGGTAGAAGAAATAATATATAAGAAATCTGCAAGCGGAGAGACCGTGAGAACCGGTAAAAGCAGACTGTGCATAGTGACTTCATAGTCACCGCCGTGAAAGCCTCAAATCTTACATTTCTAATCTTTATTTTTCATCTGCTAAATTATCGATTTATCAGTAAGGTACTCAATTTATCGGAATTAAGATATTTAATAATCTCCCAATTAACATAAAACAGCTGCATGGCAATATAAATCTTTTTAAGAAGACATTACTCCTTTCTATCTTCGCTCATTTTATAGCATTGATAAATTTTTTAAATATAAAAAATAATAATCTTCATACTGAATCCAATTGATAAATCCACCTATATAAATACTTCTGTTGTTTACCATAATTTTAAATATCTGTTAAAATTTATTACTCATTTATGCAGATATAAGCATGTAATAAGACCCCATTTGAATTTATATGTTAGGTTGTTAATTTTGTGACACTTATGTATTAAGTATGACATGTATATTTTCATGTTTATCTGTAAGTATGCAATAAAAATTTTGTTCTTTAAATTTTAACTATACAAATATGGTGTGTATACAACTTAGACTTGTTTCTTATTTGTGTTCTTACATTTTGATAAATTAGCTTAATTCATATGATTTCATATGAAGGTATGATTTTGGAGTTTCTTGTGAGGTTCTTATTATGACCAGAATACGTTTTTATTTTCATTTTATTGTTTTTATTGACAAGTGTGTTTTACATGTATTATATTTGTATTTTCTACTGTTGTATTTTGACAATCTGCTTGTTTGTAAAGCAATGATTTTTTATCTGATTGTTCTTATATCTGATGGTTGTTCTCACAACATTGTAAAGATCTTATGGATCTTTACAAGGTTTACAAGGTTAAACTTGGCGAATTTTGTCATGATTTGTTATCTCCTTTTGAGGAATTTATCTCATTCTTATTGATATGAATAGTTTCAGTAAGCTTTTTGAAACACCTGCAAGTCATAGTGTAACCGTCCATTCTGACTGGAGGAGTGTTGTGTGAAAATTAAATTTTGTATTAAGTTAAGATTAACAATATTACAAACAAAGAGATCCGGCGGATAGCCAGCTCTTACACGC
>NW_019735591.1:152683-250069 GCF_002891405.2 Cryptotermes secundus | reverse complement strand
AGAAGTGGAGGAGTGGATTTCTCTTGGAGTCTGGGGTTCGTGGACCTCAGAATTCAGAGAGAGGGCATTCCACCTCGAAAAGTCTTGAGACTACTTTCGGCAAAGTCGGACACTAAATTTACCACTACGGCCCTTCCGTAAAATAGTATAAGTACAGTTCAAATCAATAGTATTAATAAATTCAGTTGTATGCAGAAAGCTGGAAGGGATTAAAGGACTACTAAGTGCAACCGTCGAAAGGTGGGTGATTGTAGTGAAGTGTTCTTCCTGCCCTGTCCGAGCCAGACCCTTATAAGACCCTGGGATAGGAACCCAGCTCTACTGATTAAAGTAAAGAACCCAAAGAAGTGAGCGGTGGTGGAGTGGCGCACAACGAAAAGGGCACAAAGGAAGTGAGCGGTTACAATAGCCTGTACTATTATAGGAACTCCAAATCTGAACCTGGCAGCTGATACATTCCCATCAAAAGCAGCATCCCCATCCATGTTTGAAGTTCATCAATATTTATATCACTCCAGTTTCTGGTGGTTGCATTTAAAATACAACCCCTTTCTTGTGCCACCTTAACTGAGTGGCATACACATTTATTTTGATAATGTGTTGTTAACCACCTTTAGTAAATATTTATAAGACTTGCTATAGCCCCTTTCCTTCTCATGAAATCACACCACATTTATCAGTCACAGGTCTCTACCCATACTGACACCCAACATTTCAAAATTTCTAATGTCACCTGACCACACTTCTTCCATATCTTCAGCACTGTCATCACTGTTGTCATCCTCATCACTTGTATCACTTTCCAAATATAAATTTGTAGTTACATTGGTGCTTGGTACCTGGGTTGACTTCCTTCTGTTGGACCCTCGGATATGTCCTTCATATGTTCACCATTACTTTCGTTTTGTTGTTGCTGCTGCTCAGTTTCTGAGTTGTCAGAATCAGAAGAAGTGAAAATATAACAAGAAAAACTTCTTCATCCGATATTTGCTTTGGTCCATACAGACCTAAAAGGGGGGGGGGGAATATATATATATAAAATCACAAAAATAAGACTAAAAATATTCAAATGTTTGTATTATGGCACCAGAATGATGTTCCACTGTATGTATGTATGTATGTACAAACATGACATATACAAGTATTATAATTTCAGCAGATTATGTGTAAAAATTATACAATATACCCAACTGCAGGTACAACTAATTCCAGCACTATTTGGAGGTTATGTTGAACTATACTACAATTTCTTCACGTAGAATGATATTTAATTATATTTCATATTACTGAAACACAACTTTTCTGGTACGTTTAGAGTAAAACACGGTTATGAGAATATTTATTATATATGTATAATGCATACTTAACCAAACACAAATCTTCATTGTGCACAGAGCCAACAACTTCTCTTCTCCATTACTAACTTATCTACTGTAGCCGGTCGCATTTTGTTGTTTTTAAAATCTTCCGCTAGGTGGAAGAACGTTCAAAACGTGGGAAATAATATACAGACGCGGTAAATTCGAAGAGTTTCTGGAAAAACCCTCTTCCCATAATTTTTTCTTCTCATGTCGTCCAGACCGGTTCTGGGGTCCACCCAACCCCCTATTCAATGGATACCGGGAGCTATTTTCATGGAGGTAAAGAGGCAGGGGCGTGAAGCTGACCACTCAACTCCAACGAGTGCCGAGGTCAAGAAAATGTGAATCTATAATCCACTCCCCCATATGCCTTCATGGCGTAATGCTCAATTAGTTAAGCACAGGGACAACTTTACATTTTTTACCTTTTACTTATTCCCATAGCCTCCAAGAGGATTAAATGAATCATAAGTCCATATATGTAAAGTTTTGTCTGATATGCTTCCTACTTGGTATGGTTTGAAGAAAGGAGATGCTTTACCCAAATCGCTTTTCAACTTTGATTTAGAGCACCGTTTGGAAACTGAAAAAAACTTCGGTGGAATGAAAGTCAGTGGAATACAACACCTTATGATCTATGGTTGTGTTGTTAATTTGAGGAAAACATAAATACTAAAAAAAGCTCTATTAGATACCAGTTAGGAGGTTAGTGTAGAAGTAAATGCAAAGAAAACCACGTACATGTTCTCATCACCAGAATGTAGGACAGAATAATAACATAAAGACAACTAACAGGTCATTAAAAAATGTGACAAAGTTCAAATACTTGGTAACAACACTAACAAATCAAAATTACATTCATGAAGAAGTTAAGAACAGAGAGATTTTACTTGTAACAGTTACCTCTGCAGGAGGAGTGAATAATATCCAGCAGCCGATTATAATGCATCACCCCCTGCACTACAACATTGTTCAGTAACTGTTCAGTAATTCTTCATACATTACTGGGTATCTAAAACAAGGAACACACAGAACAAATTTTTCTACAGATATTATGGCGAATATGAATGGGCTGAGACAAAGGTAGTAGGACAATGAGAGACATGAACTGGTGGAATCAAAATATTCAGAGAAAATTCTGTCTCTATACCTTTGTGTCCACCAGAGATAACACAAGAATTGGCCTGGGAATTGCCGTGGTGATGCATGAGTCATATTCATATTCTTGTATGTGGCGGTTATAAATAATTTAAATACTTAAAGCTGTCTAGAGATAATGATTTATGCCAAGAACCACATGAAACACTTAAATGCACAATATGGGCAAAATGCAGAGTCATTTAATGTTGAAGTATCTAGTCACCCTCTAACCACTATGCTTTCAAGACTTAAGTCTAAGGGATTTTAAGGTCTTTCATTCTGGTCCGTCACACTAACAAATTAACAATCAAGTTCCTTCCGTCAAATGTGACACTTTTATAAGTTTTCCACCTCGTCACCACCTAAGGGATTCCTTACTGAGCTCACAAGAGACTGAGGTCTCTGTATAATCTGCTTCTTAGAACGAAGTTTTGTTACCACCTCACCCAACCCCTAAATTGGAGGATCACCACTTGTCACTGGCTGTTCCATCTTTGCTTATTCAACATATTCACAGCTACACTCCAAATCTGGAGGCCGTCTTATCAATCAAAACCTAAGAGTACAGTATGATGTTAACACAAGGGACCCATTTCAAAGTTTAACTAGATCAGTGATATGTTGTGACAAGTTACAAACACTAATAACAGTATGAGAAATGAGCAATATTGCTGATCTTATCCAGTGCTTTATTTTATAAAAACACATCTACCAGTTATCTTACGTTTGGATTTGTTCTCAAGTTCGAAACACTCAATGCACTGGCAGAAGTGCAAGTTCTGACTTCTAGCAAGTTAGCTGACATGCATCAAGTGTTTGTTGGTATGCTGGTCTGCTGGCCTATACCACCAGAAAGTGGACATTGATCTTATATGTATTAGATATTCCACCTGACTGTAAGTTTATTCCAATGAAATACATAATTTTCAAAACACCTTCAATCTTAGGGGGCACGCGGTAGCGTAGTTGGTTGAGGCACTATGCTATAAGTTGGAAGGTCATGGGATCAGATCCCGATGAGGTCATTCAATTTTTTCAATTTACCTAATCTATCCAGCCACACTATGGCCCTGGGGTTGACTCAGCCTCTAACAGAAATGAGTACCAGGAATATTCTTGGAATATTCTTGCAGGTAACAGGTGGCTGGCACTGGGAACCTCAACATCTCACAACCCTATGGGCCTCCAACGCCTATTACAGGGATACCTTTACTTCTACTTTTTACCTTCAATCTTATAGTGGTTCTACAGCATGAACATGATGCAACAGTAGTTCCAGTTGTCTGTGACTCATCCACCATTGTTGAGCTGACCAGCTGTGTACAATGAGACCTACAGAAGAGAGGGTAGGATATAATGTAAGACGGTTCAGGAATTATTTTAAATTCATGCATACGTTATAAAGATTTTGAGTAAAAAAGTCCTTGTTTGCATGGATTGTTATTGTTCAGATTTCTGGAAAAATAGCACAGTAACCTATGTATGACCTCAGAATGTTACCTGGTTCGTAAGTACATTTCTCTATGCTCACAGAACTTTCAATGTGTACTTTCAAGTAGGACTTATTGAAGTCATATCGACATGTGTGTTTTATTTCTGATAACTTTTGAAGAAATCAGTCAGTTTTCATGACAGCATGAACACCATGCCACTAGAGGCCATCTCATTTTCAAACTTCATTAATTCACTGCTGCCAAATTTACTAACTAGGGACATTCAATATGAACTTCTAAAACTGGATAAGTGAAAGAGAGCTGTAAAACATGCATGAAACTTCTGTTAAAATTTATTCCTGCTCAGAATGTAAATTAATTGACTAGTTTCTCAGACCTGAGGTCTTTTTTGTTTGATGTTGACAAAAGAGATAAACCATGAAACTGGCCATTACTTGGTTCTATGCCATGGAATATTAACGATATTCTGTTTATCCACTGACAAATGGAGAATATGTGGTCAATCCTGTATTCTGTGCTATATCCATTACATTATTATTTTATATGACAACAAAGTAAAGGTTGTCTCTGTGCTTAATTAAGCACCTCACTATGAAGGAAATACATTGCAGTGGAGATACAGCTGATCTCAGTGCTAGATATGGATGTCATTGGAGGGGGAGGGCAGGCTTCACACTCACAACATATGCCTGTCTATCAGTGGTAGACCATTCGCGTTAACCATGTTACATAGGCTAATATTTGGGAAATAAAAACAAGCAACCTAAGGTTTGCGGTTCATTGGAAATTCCTCATGCTGGCAGGTGAAGCAATCAGATATTTTTTTTGTCTGCTGCCTCTAGTCAGCCAATCCCAGGCGCAGTTATCAAGGGCTTTCTGGCTTACACTACCCATCTGTGGGTACAGGCAAAATTAGAAGAGAGAAGGAGAGAGTGCATGATATTCCAAGCTATGTTAGCCAAACAAGGAATGTTAACACACTTCAGTTGCTTACATTCTCGCAGGGCACAGAGCATTGCATTGCTAACACTTCTGTAAAACTGACGTTCCCGCACTGCTACCTACATCTGCTCTAACATTGTACACAACAGACTTATGACTTAGACGTGTATGTCCCTGGGGCAGGAGGTCCAGTAAATACTACAAAGTTCCAGCTCTTAGAAACATGACAGGTGTTTTGGTTAAGCGAAATGTGAAGTGGAGTTATCGAATGTAAGCTGACCCATATTGCATGAAGGAAAAAGCTTGATATATCATTCTTACCAGGTTGAAAAGGTGGATTTTCCACATACTCGTATAACCTGAGCTTCTGTGACAATCTGTAAGGCAGAGCAGAAATTGACCTGGGTTCAGCAGAAATGCTCTCCATAGCCCCTAGTAACTGAGTTTCTTCTGGCCAGGCTGTTTTACCTGGAAGATGAAACATAAATCATAACATCAAGTACTTACACTGGAATAGAACAAGAAATTCTGAGAAGAATTATGATGCCTGCCTTCCTTTCTTGAAATAAAATCTACTTCAAACTTTAGCCATCTTTACCATGAGAGGTGCCTTCTCAGTAATACGCAACAGCAGCAGTAGCAACATCTTCAAGAGCTGGAATTGGAAGGAATGCCTTTTATTGTCACGCGCAGGAGTTGTGCGTCACTTAGAAGATGGGCTTTTGTTTGGATGATTAGATTTATTGACACCTCATTCATTCAACTCTGGACTACACATAATTAAAGTGCTATCACTGACATACACACTTCACAGTTCACCACTACACACGCACTAGGGTCCTCAGTCTTCACTAGTCGAATCCTGGCAACGGATTTGCGACAGTCTCCCTGCCACTTCATTCACACATGAAGTCTTATTTTCAGAGCCAGTTCTTTGCCACAGTTGACACAATTCAATTTTTCTGCTCCCAAGCTCATATCTCGGCAAATTGGCGTCTCGAAACTCGACTCAACTGCTTCTCTTTATAACCACTTTGCAGGAACCACGCAGAAAACACCATCTCTATTGTTGTAAAGGCGTATTTACAGCGCGGTTGTATAGCAACGGAAGTTATTCGATTTTTGATTGCATATTCGTTGACGCGGGAATGTTTATACCGAGTCGTTGTCTAGCAATGATAGTCTATTCTGATTTCGCTATTCCGACTTTCGGGCGTCATATCACAATATATATAATGCCACAAGACGGATATATCTTCTAAACACAGTAACAGTTGGCAGAGTTCCAAATTCAAAAATATGAAAAGCCAGCAGGAAATAAAACTGACATCAATAAGGAAGGTGCTGCTGCTAATGATGATGATGATGACGATAGCAATAATATCAAAAGGAACTAAATGTACCACAGACCTTCTTGACAAACTGATAGCCTTCCAGTTAGCCAAACTATTCTCCGATACTATGCAACTAAAGAGAAATCTCATTACTCCCTTAGTAAGAGCTCGGAATTTTAACCTTTTCCGAGCGAACCGAATTCAGTTCATATTATATTCAGGCCAGTTTTAATTTTACTGTCCAATGTGCTCTTATCTTTCATAATATCCTCATCGCGCTAACCCTCACACTTGCTGTATAACCGCCCATCTCAAGTAGTTACTATAGGATTCTGACGATGGTGTATAACACACTGATATGTTGGGATTTTGGACTTTATCCATCGTCCTGGTTTTTAAGATAACAAATAAAAACACGACGTTTCGGAAACTGGATCTGTTTCCGTCCTCAGGTGAAGGAAAACACCTATTCAGTTGGGTCCCTTAGAAAGAGCTAGCCTCAACTGAGGACGGAAACAGATCCAGTTTCCTAAACGTCGTGTTTTTATTTGTTATCTTAAAAACCAGGACGATGGATAAAGTCCAAAATCCCAACATATCAGTGCGCCCATCTCACTTTCCTTGATGATACCGGTAATTCAATATTCAGATTTGAAGCAAAGGCGGAAATGGTTCTGCAGAACTGGTTAGACACTCCAGATTTGTGGAAACGTCGGGTGAACGACCAACACATATTAAAGGAAATTGTTACAATGTAGGCTCGTGAATTTGTTTCTATATATATATATGACAATTACGACGCCTTAGAGCGTTGGAAACGACTAATGATGCGATCTGGAACTAAGTAGACGGCGTCTATTCGCGTCTACCCCCATTTCCTGGCCTGCACAAGACTTCGTAGAGTAGCTAATTGAGCATAACAAATTTTGAGGAAAACACTACAGTCTGAAACTTGACACCCAAGTGGTGGGGTATAACTCTAGACCTAATGGAAACACAAGAAAGAAAGGCTAAATAAAATCAGTAGTAATAATAATAACAGCAACGACAATAATAATAAAGTAGCGACGGCAAAAATCTTCCACCATCTTTTTGTTTTCGGTACCGGAGTAGAAGTCCACAGATAATTTACAGAAAGCAGCCGTAATCAGAACAGCTCATATTTTAATAAAAATACTACAGACTGTAATTTTAAACCGTAGAGACCATAAAGGTTGAAATAAAATGCACAAGGAAAAAATGAGACCTTACTTTAATAACTGCCTTCAAGGACGTGGTTTTCAAGACTCTAGTAACCCGAGTTCGCCTGTTATGCTCTGTGTAGATTACCATCATGCGTGAAGGTTAGAGAAGTTGCCGCATAAACCCGGCGAACCGCTCATACGAAATAAACTGGCCTAATTCCCTTGATCAGGCGGGTTGAAATATTTTAATTACATTCGGGTTACAACAGTTTAGTCCTACCGCCCTGAATGGTAACGTGACACAGATAATTTTACTGATTAAGTATGGCTCGAAACTAAACCACTACATTTTCATAAATCATATTGACCAATTGTAACGAAAAGGAACTAATTGCATATTATTTTTTCCCCTGTAATTTAATCTAAACGTATAAATGTGTAATTCATAATTACGTTATATAGGATTCATCTCTTTATTGTATAATTGGGTGATTTATAAGTATATTAATGCAGAGTTTAAAATTGTTTACCTATAATATTCTATTACATATCATTTTCTTTGGAAAATTACATCTGTGATTTCTTTCAGAAAGATGAAAACTTGAAACATCTCACAAAGGTTAGGTTTGCAGGGTGGCAAGCGTGAAGTTTTTGATTAACACAACGCCAAATATAACTCAGTAACTGGTCATAAAGCTTTCATGTCATGCACAAATTTGTAGGAAACGAGTCCCGTCACAACAGTCCGACTATCTTACTTCTTGTCTTGTGTTAGGTTTTGCTTTTTCTCCTTTAGAATTGTGGGTCATGACGGTCACAGTAGCCGCGCGGTCTAAGGCATGAACTGTCTTCGCTTGCTCAGACGCTGGATTCGTGGGTTCGAATCCTACTTGAGGCATGGGGAGGCCGCGTCATAGCTCAAGCGGTTAGTCGCTGGCTTCCCATCGCGGCGGCCCGGGTTCGATCCCGGGGTCTAGTCAAGTAGGATTTGTAGTGGACAAAGTGGCGCTGTTGCAGGTTTTCTCCGAGTACTTCGGTTTCCCCTGACAATCATCATTCCACCAATTGCTCCACAATCACCCTCACCTATCATCTGGGGCTGGTACAATAGGCCAGAAGTGGGCGCAATACAAGGGACTTAGTTCCACCCCACTAGCAATAACAAAAAGTAAGGCATGGATGTTTGGTTTGTGTATGCGTTTATTCTGTGTTTATGTTGTTCTGTGTTTAGGTAGCGGCCGGCATGGCTACGGGCTGATCACTCGTCCAAGGAGTCCTACCTTCTGTGAAAAATGATAACGGAAGTGAATAAAGGGCCAGGGCCCTGAATAGGCTGGAAGAGCCATTAAAAAATTAATTTTGGGTCATACCAGACCTTCAAGCTCAGACTAAAATTTAGCACATTAAAAGTCACTACAATCACATCTATTTTTCTTTGATGAAGAAATGAAAGGTGTACGTTCTATTGTAGAGGCGAGGGGTGTTTTCAGAGAGTACAACCTGATGAAATCTTCACAACGTAACTCAGGAGTAGAGTTGTAAGTTATGGCGAGGACTATAGTTAAATATCTGTTACTAGATTTACTAAATTTTAAAGAAGTTTTTTAAACCAAACTTTATAATAATCTAATTATAATAATTTATAAAAATTTTAATAAAATCAGACACATCGCTGTAGTTGTTAAAGGCCAATATTATATATTCATGATATTGTAATGATATTATATGTATACATTGATATGGACCAACCACATTGTAATAGTTTCCGTATGTACTGATATGTCGCTCCGACCGAAACATGTCAAAGATGAAATATTAAAAAGGAGACAAAAACATTTATCAGTCACACTGGACGGAGTTGATAAACTTCTATACTACTGCTTGTGTGACGGACCAGGATGAACCAAGTCAAATCTTTTACTAATATTAAGCACTTTGAAGTGTGGATCAGGAAACTGTTAAAAACTAACTCAATCAAACACACCCAACCTCATTAACTCGAAAATAGTTTTCAAAGGACAGCGGAATTTATGTCAAGATACAACAATTTACAGAATGACAATATTCTTGTAATATACATAAGCATCATCACTACAAAATGTCTACAAAATTTGTGAATGAACAATTTTCGTATGAAGTTCTATTGTTCTGATAGATTGAAAACGGGACTCTAATCTTGCTATGTTTTAATTCGAGTCTAACTTTAAGTGACTGATCTGTGGAGACTATGTTACAAATTGTGGAAATGTGTGAGATTTGAGGTTCCCTATGAATATTACTGTCTTCGGGATGTAACGCAGTGTATTCAGTATGACTGGTTAACGATCTACCAGACCACAGGGCTTCGCATCCCAGAGGATAGTAAATTTCGCTGGAAAAATCACTCCAGGAATTAATTTGACAAATTCACTATCTTTAGCTTATTAGCAGCAACAATCATGGAACCTATAGCGACATTAACACCTGCGAAAAGCGGAAAGACAGTATGTGTCCAGTTAGTTAAGCAGACAAGCAGCTCCATTCGGTTGTAACGGACTGATAATACTTTAGGTTTCAAAGAAATCTCGTATGAGGATTAGGACTGGATTCAACTGGCTCAGGATAGGTGACAGTGATGAGCTCTTATGAATATGGTAACGAATTTCCAGCTCCGTTAAAGGCGAATAATTTCTTAACCATCTGATTATTATCCTTTTAAGGAAAACTCTGCTTAGTGATAAGAGAGACTTCTTAGTAGGGGCATTTCTAATGTGCGATAAAGCTATCAATAAGGGAGCATTGCACTGGATGATTCTAGCCTGCTAAGCATTTAATTTTGTGACGAGTTTTGGCCTGTCACAGTGGCCGCGCGGTCTAAGACATGAACTGTCTTCACTCGCTCGGACATTATGATCGTGGGTTCGAATCCAACTCAAGGCATGGATGTCTGTTTGCATTGTTCGGTGTGTATGTAGCGGCCTTGCGACGGGCTGATCACCTTTGCAAGGAGTCCTACCGACGCTTTTAGGATTAAGAAACTGAAGTGAAAGAAAGCGTTTCACGAATGCCCTATATTCCGAAGTGGGAGCAACACAGATACGAAAGAGAGAGAGAAATATTCCGTAATAGACAAGAATACCAAGTATTCTTTTGAACAAATAGCCTGTCAATGTGGGCCTCCAGGTGATTTAACCACTCCAATAGCAACTAAAGTTAAAAAAGGTAAAGTTGTCCCTGTGCTCAACGAATTAAGCACTATGCCACAAAGGCGTATGGGGGAGTGGATGTATAGATAAATATTTTCTTGACCTCGACACTAGCTGGAGGTGAGTCTCCAGTAGTAAGTCGCTGCATAAAACAAGATGTTTATCATTATGTAACAGCCGAAGCTTGAAAATCATTTCGTCCTTCTTGGGTCAAATAACTGCGCACGTTGTTTTTAAACACCCGGTAATTAATGTTATTCTAAGTACAGACCGTGAGATTGTGCGTTGTTCCACTTACGAAGTAAGATACTTTACTCAGAGCTCTTGAAATCATTTGTAATAATCCTGGATTATAACTCCTGTAATTTTGAGAATGGGGCTGGAACTTCAGGAATTACGAAACTGTGAAAGGTCGTTGCCCTCATATCTTAATCCCCGGAAGGAGAAGTCCCTGCATTGAACCCTGACACTTATGAAGAATTTAAGAGTAATGAAGTGACAGACTAACTACAGTAATCGGTCTATTTTGTTACCAAGATCTCTCTTACAAATCCTTTGCTGTACAAAGGGAGACGAATGCTTGTTCGGTCGCCTCTAGTTCATTCCTCTCTACCACCGTCTTCATTTCCTCAGCCACTGGCTGCAGATGGAACACACGTTTAAGAGAAGAGGCTTATCATGAACCCAATCGCATTTCACTTTATGTTATGTCAACAAATAAATCGAGTAGATTAAATCTTGGGCTCTTATTCTGGAGGTATCTAATTCCTTTGAGGATTTCTTGGTTCTCCCCACTTACAAATAGGATTCAGAAGAATGCTTTCAAACACTTGTCACGAAACTCTGTTCCAGTTCCTACCTGCTTGCATAAACAGGCCATGAATGCTTCTTTCCTGTTTTTGTATACTGACAANTTAACAACACTCCTCACTACACTTTTATGCACCACTATTGCCACATGACAAACTAAATAAACAAACAAAACAAATTCCGTGGTTTTAGTCCGCAAGCGAACTATACCGACCGACTGAGGCACAAACTAAATATGCAATAAGAATTTGTATACTTATTACTAAACTTTCATCAGTTACACTCTAATGAACATCTCTGTGAAATATAGGATTGACTCCCTTGTTAAAGAGAATGTAAGGCAATGATAGTGAGAACTAAGCAACTGACCCGAAAATATGGCGATTCCTCTTTTCTAAGAAGCAGCATTTGCAAAAATAACTTTGCCTTGTGTTCGGGCTTGTATGCTATTTCAGCTACATGAAGGAGAGCTGTAGAGCCTCGTACGAAATGCGAAGATATTCAAGGGGTCTGAAGGATGTGGTCGTTGTCTGTTTCAGTGTGCAATCCCGGCACTATTTCATGTAGACTGAGGTAGAAAAGAGGTAAAGCTGTCCTTGTAACAGGTCGTGAAGGACAATTGGGTTGTGAGACGTCGAGGGTCCCATATTGTCTCTAGACAATCGGCTCACAGATGGCGTTAAGGCTTGCCGCCCTTTAGCTCTCAGAATATTCCTGGTACAATTTCTGTTAGAGACAGAGTCGACTCCATGCACATAGTGAGGCTGGAAGGATGAGGTAAAGTGAAAAAAAATCCACATCATCGGGACTCGAATCCGCGACCTCCCGGCTTTTAGCGTAGGTAAAATTAAAAGAAAAAATAACTTCAACCTCAAGATATAAGAAGTAATTTCCTCCGAAACGCCTGGAACTATCTACCAGGTTCCATAATACGGAAGACAATAATATGAATCTTCACCCCGATGAAAATCTCATACCTCAATCAGAGTAAACAATAACCTACCGACATTCGAACCGGGTACCTCTCGAGTAAAAGCCCAGAAGTTTCCCGCTACACCAAAATGCATGATGACAATAATAGAAACAAGTAGCGGAGACCAGTTTGTGAATTCCAAGCATTTCTTTGTTGAATTTCACTGTTGCGTTTATTTGCATGCGCAAACTGTGAAGTTGGCTAACTCTTCATGGACAGAGAGTTCGACGTCTCCTCTGGGTTCAACCCAACTGAAACTTGCCATCCAGACATCAAAAGGCGAAACGGATAGACGTTTAATTATGCATCCCCTCTGTGATATTTCGTACGGCCTGGTTTGGAACGAGGTCGATGTCTCTCCTTCTATAGGAATAATTAATTTTATGTGGTAACTGCATTGTAGACATCAGAATGCGTTACTGGAGATATCAAAGCCAAGCAATGTTTCGCCAATAGAATTAAAAATCAAATATTTAAATAATTTAGATTTCACAAACATCGTAACTGAAACGAGAGTATGAAGTACCTCTGAGAGGCCGTACCACAGCTCAGGCGGTTAGTCGCTGGCTTTCCACCGCGGCGGCCCGTGTTCGAACCCAGGTAGAGTCACGTGGGATGTGTGGTGAACAAAGTGGTGCTGGGTCAGGTTTCTCTGAGTATTTCAGTTTCCCTTGCCAATCTTCATTCCATCAATTGTTCCATAATCACCGTCATCTATCATCTGGGGCTAATAAAATAGACCAGCATTGGCCGCAGTACCAAGTGGGCTGAGTCTCACCCCACTAATAATAATAATGTCCTTCTGAGCGCAATTCATGCTGTGAAATTCCTCTTACTCTGTGAGAATAGCAGATGCAAAACACTTGTTAAATATCGACTGCTGAAAATGGCGAATGATAAATTGATTAAAGAGAAAACTAGTGCGGTACATACCATTCACGTAAGGCTATCAGTGTAGTTATATAAATAGTTTTCTATGAAAAATCTGGATACGCTGTTCGTCCACCCACTGAACCACCGACCCATCTACATACGGCTCTATACGAGTAGCACTTTGTTGGGCCTTGGCCGCTTTTTCAGTTACTTAATCCTAAGGCAGTCGGTAGGACTCCTTGGGCGGGGGATCATCCCGTCAAAAGGCCGCTACCTGCACACAAAACAACACAAACATAGAATAAAAACACACAGACATTCATGCCTTCAGCGAGATTCGAACTCGCGATCCCAGTGTTCCAGCGGGCAAAGACAGTTCATGCATTAGACCGCGCGGCCACTGTGACGGGCCTGTTCGTCTAGCATCAGGGAACAGAAATGGGTATAAAACTGTAGAACTAACATAGATGTAAGAGCAATACAGAAATGGACCTTAATGAAGCACAACAGGCAGCTGAGAACCGGATTCATCTAGCTCAGGATGAAGACATGTGGCAGAAAGTTGTGAAAGCAGTAACGAACATTCAAGTTCGTAAAAGACACGGAATTTCGCCAGTCGTCAAACTACCCAGGAAGGCTGCTGGTTCATGGAGTTAGTTAACAAACTGGGGAGGTAAAGCCCTCCTGGTAAGCGGCAAATTGGAAGTCCGATAAGCAGGGAAGATTAATATTAGGGTAACTTGTTGCTTTAATGCGGACTGAGATGAACTGGAGAATGACAGTCCTGCTGGGTCTGCTGGCACTTAAGTTAAAGCAGATAACTTTATTGGGAATTCTGGGTCAGAAGTGGAGACTACGGCTGTGGGGCGGTCCCGGATACATACAGAGCATTAGTGGAATTGTGATGTGAAAGAGAGCGTGAAGAGAGATCTACAATGGGACCATTTTGTCCGCCATAAATCCCACATGGAGTGTATCGGAATGGAAAATGGCGTCTAACTGCTTCGACGGCTGCACTCTGTTATTTACGACCATAAAAATACACCCCTTGCATTGTTCTTTCATAAAAACCTGTTTATGGAACATCCATGTGCGTCCAGCATTTCGGTTCTGCGACTTATATACAGGGCGATGCAGTTTTAAATGGGTTTATTATTCTATGATTTTATAAGCGTGTTCAAACTGTTGGCCGCTGTGGGCTGACAGAGATCGTATACCACTTTAATACAGCATTCTATAGTCTTTATGGAACATTTATGATGGCGTAGATGCTATTGTGCCGATTACATTGGCCGCGCGGTTTAAGGCATGAACTGTCTTCGCTCGATCGAAGGCTTGGATCGTGGCTTCAAATGTCATTAAAGGCACGGATGTCTATGTATGTGTTTTTCTGTGTGTAGGTAGCAGCCTTGCGACGGGCTGAACACTCGTTCGAGGAGTGCTAACGTCTGTGTAAAAAAAAAAAAAAAATACGAAACTGAAGAAGTGGCCAGGACCCAACAAAGGGCTGTACAACCATTGATGAATGTATGAATTAAGAGATACTATTATTTTATATAACTCTTCATCATCATGAAAGCCTTTGCATTTTCTAGAGTATAATTCGCACTTTCTTACTTTACGTAGCGCGAAGAAAAGTCTACATCTGTAGAGAAGTTCGCTGACTCCGAGGGTCTCACAGTGGTGACCGTGAAGGCTTACAAAAGTCGGAGGCAAACTGAGTTTTGTTTCCTGTTTACATCTTGCTGGTTGTTTGGCAGACACTTAGACACTGAACTTGGAGGCCGTATGGCTGTCTGAATCGACGTTGGTGGTCAGACTACGCGGTGTCACATCTCAAAAGACAATACCCTTCATAGCCATCGCTGTGATGACCAAAAATGCAGCGCAAAGCCTAAGTTAGTACCCAAACAAATTATATTTTATGGATGCCACCGCATTCCCTACATGAGGCAAATGATTTCCCGAAATATACAGATATTTCAGTGCTTCAGCTTTTGGGGCTTTCCTACTAGACCGTGTTGTAACGATCCCTCGACAGTGGTGACAGTCCAGTAAATTTTCTACAGAATCCAAATTTTACTTAAGTATCCACATGCTATGAAACTCGAGAGAATTTTATGACCTTTACATTATAAATATATAACGTGTCAATTGATTGCTATAGTAACTTATTATAGATATGTTATTTTATTCTTATTTCTATTATGTGTGTATAAAGTATCATTTAATACAACGGGGTATGATATATGTAATATATTGTCATGTGAAGGGGTTGTGCGTTACTTATAAGATTTCTGGATTGGATGACTGGATTTATTGGCACCTTATTCACACAACTCGGGACTACAAGCAATACAGCGCTATCGCTGCTCTACACACTTTACATTTCACCGTTGCAAACACATCAGGGTTCTCAGTCTTCACTAGTCGTATCCTGGCAACGGATTTGTAACAGTCTCGCTGTAACTTCACATCACATATGAAGTCTTCTTTTCTCAGTCTAATTCCTCTCTTGCCTTATTCTGCAACTGTCAATTCCGAAGACCCGACTCAATTCAATTCCTCTGCTCTCAAGCTCATATCCCGACGGCTGGCGTCCCGAAACTCGACTCTTCACTGTACGCTGCTATTGACAGAGTGAGAGTCAGAGTTACTTAGCAGTTATGAACACTTTGCACAGACCACACAGAAAACACAGCCTCTATAATGTTGGGAAGGTGTGTCCACAGCGCCGTTGCATAATGGCGGAAGTTACTTGAATGTTACTTGCGTATTTGTTGACGCGTGAATGTGGTTACCGAGTCGTTGTCTGGCAATGAACGTCTATTCTGACTTCGCTATTTCGGTTTTAGGGCGTAATATCACAATATATTTAATAAAATAAGGGTTTTAAATAAGTTCAAGTAAGCTGTGTGTGTGCGTGCGTGCATGCACACAATCACGCACGCAGATGTATCGAATTTCTCCAGAACAATATACGGGGTTCATCTATTAAGAAATATCTGCAAATTCGCACATGTAATTATTTACAACTGGTCTAGATTATCTGCCCATGAGTGTACGGGATGTGCAGCTTCTGCGTATAAATCACAAATTTTCCTACGATTTTTTTTATTTCTTTTTACACAGTACCGACCTAACAGTAATTAATCCCCTAAAAGTACTACGAACCAATAATTCTACAGCAGCCAGTCTTGGACTGCAGTTTGAAGCCATGCTGTGCTGTGTGTGAGTGTGGGGGTGGCCACCAACGGGGTGGCAATTTGTCAATGAACAAGAGAAATAGCATGCCGGAAGCCATATTTATTCAAATAGGATATTAGTGAAATATAGTCGGGGAAATAAAATGCAGACGAACCGGGTCTGTGTATGACAATCGCTCTGAAACGGTGTCACATTGGAAAATAATGCCAACTAAACTCAAATCCAAGAAGCTGTAATGGGTTACGACATGAATCGTTTCCCATCCAAACATATAGCGGATTAATTATTTTCAACGATGAATACAAAGCCATTGGAGTAAACATCTGAATTCTTTACCCTTGGCTCGCTTAAGATTTTCGGATTAGCACTGTTGAATGATAACTGTAACCGAGACATCTCAGACGGTACAGCAAGGGGCTGAGGGCTTGACGGCCTGGAGTTCCATTACCGGCAAGGGCAACAGATTTTTCTATTTTCCACAGAGGGCAGACGGGCGCTTTGATCCACCCAGCCTCCTATAAAATGGTTATCGGGACTCTTTCTCCGTTGGTAAAAGCTGCCAGGGCGTGAAGCTGACCACTCACATCCATCTATTGCAGAGGTAAGGAATGGTGGCGCTATACTTCCACACAATCATACGTCTTCGCGGTGTTCCGCTTAATTAATTATGTACAGGGTCGACTTTGCTTTTACCTATATTATTAAACACTGAGCCGGGCTCCTAGGATGATATGGGCGTCAATTCTCACAGCTGCCCGGAAACTGGACACTCTCTATCGACTTTAGCCTAGGGAAGACACTACCTAGGCACCCAATTCTAAATCTATGCAGCAAATTCGTTCTTGGAAACATAACAGTCGCTGTGAAAGTCAAGGAATTGTCGCCTTTTATAATCGGAAGGTTAATTACTGTGTTCATAAACAGTCCACCACTATGTCTAAGCCAGAAGAACCCAATCCAGAACCTCAGACTCTACTCATTTAAGATAAATTTTTAGCCTATTTTCCCTGTTTTGAAATATTGATAAGTTCTGGGAAGAACTAATAGCCTACGTTCCTTTAATATGACACTGACCGCATAGAAAAGAAAATAGGGGATACCCAGACAAACATGCACGCAGACAGCAAGGTGATATCATACACCTCCTAAAAATATAGGGGATATATACAGGCAGAGAGAAGAACAGACAGACAGCAAGGTGATACCATAAGCCCCCTCTTCATTTTTTTTTTTCAAAATATGAACATTCGCTGAAAAGGACGCTTACGAGTTCATCTCACTGTCTCTGTATCCCCTAATTTTTTCTATGCTGTCCGTGTCGTGTCAATGGAAAGAATGCGATCAGTTCTTCCCAGAACTTCCTGTAATATCATCCTATCATCTCCTCCTAGGTGTCCTTCTCTTCAGATCTTTGGATCAAAATTCAATATGCATATATCGTCTCTCCTGCGCGTGCTACAGGCGTCCACTTCCTTAATGTGATCTACCTTATATTATTCAGTGACCAGTATATTTATGAAGTTCATCATTACGCAGTTTCATGTATTATCTTGTTACTTGTCCCCTTTCAAGTCAAAATATTCCCCTCGCAAATTTATTTCATATCGTTTCAGTGACTTTATTTGCGTTAGAAAGCTAATTTTATTACCATCCAAAACAAAAATGTAAAGCTCTCTCTCTAACAGGACATGAAGGCTCATAGGGTTGTGAGACGTCGAGGCTTCCACATTTTCTCTAGACAATCGGCTTATAGATGGCGGTGAGGTTGTCAGCCCTACGCGCCGGCCGCCCTTTATCCCCCCCCCCCCCAGGAAAAATTCCTGGTACTCATTTCTGTTAGAGGCTGAGCCGACCCCAGGGCCATAGCAAGGCTGAAAGATTAAGTCAATTGAAAAGAATCCAACTCATCGGGACTCAAACCCGCGACATTCCGACTTGTAGCAAAGTGCCTCAACCGACTACGCTACCGCGTGCCCCCATCCAAAATAAAAGATAAAATTATATTGTTCAGTGTATTTAGGTCTTCAGATTTTTAGCAGAAGTTGAAGATAAAATATTCTGAATAGGTACATGTCCTGTGTATTATTTGTAACAAAGATAAAATTTTAGAAGTATAGTGCAGTATCTGTACTGTTTGTTGCCAACCTTTAAAGTTAATTTCATGTACCTGCATCAAATAATCACAAAAACAGGCAAACAATGTATAAATTCAAGGGACGTATTTGCTCATTAGTTTTCTGAATAAGGTTTCCGGAAAGAAAATGACGCTTTTGAAGAGCAGCAATATATGATGTCTGCTTCTGTGTACTTTGTTTGTAATAGTTTCCTTATTAATTTGTACATTTTTATGAATACCAATAGAACATAACATTGAAGGTCACAACTTCTATTTCCGTCTTTCTGCCTCCATGTACTATGCAATTCATATACAAAAGACATGAAAGTAAATACTTCCCTATGTCTTCAGGAGAAGTACTGGACTTAAGAGTCATATAAATTCCTGGCTCTCTATGTATCTGGGGCATGCGGTAGCGTTGTTGATTGAGGCACTATGCTACAAGCCGGAAGGTCGCGGATTCGATTCTCGATTACTTCATTGATTTTTTTTAATTTACCTAATCCTTCCAGCTTCACTATGGCCCTGGGGTCGACTTAGCCTCTAACAGAAATGAGTACCAGGAATCTTTCTGGAGGGTAAAGGGTGGCCGGCGTTTAAGGCTAAAGACCTCACCACAATCTGTGAGCCGAATATCTAAGAAATGTGGGAGCTTCGACGTTTCACCATCCTTTGGGCCTTCATGGCCTGTTACAGGGACAGCTAGCTATTTATCTGGTTTCTTATACATAGAAATATTAAAGCTACGTAACCTATGGAGTTGATATAATGTCGTTAAATAACACAAGAACTGTTATACACATTGGCGTTATGACATAAGTAAGGCAGCTGTCCGTTTATATCGATATACACGTATGTTATGTAAAGAATATAAATCTATCTCTGTAACAGGCCGTGGAGGCCCATAGAGTTGTGAGACGTCGAGGCTCCCACATTTTCTAGACAATCGGCTCTCAAATAGCAGGAGGTTATCAGCCCTACGCGCCGGGTGCTATTTACCCCTAAGGAAGATTCCTGGTACTCATTTCTGTTAGAGTCTGAGTCGATCCCAGGGCCATAATGCGGCTGGAGGGATTAGGTAAATTGCGAAAAAGTCCAATACAGTAGGTTTTGCTTTAATTTTGTTTACAATGTATTATACTATACCGATTCATGAGAGTGCATGAACTCAAACTGTGATCAAAGATAACACTTAATTACTTACAAAATAGATCGTTATTATAGCATTTAATATGGGAATAGATTTTCGAATTAAAATCTCTTTCAGACACAAGTCTGGCCCATTTTGATGAACATGAATTCAGAGTTAATAATTATACATGAAAGCACGACACGTAACGATTGGATATGTAACGTATTACATGGCTGAATGCGCATGGCGTGTCAATTCATTAACGAGCTGTTAAGTACCGTGGGCATACTGGGGCACATAATAAAAGCAGAAAAGTTACAATGCAGGAATTGAATGGGTGATGAAGGATCCGTAAAGGGCAAAAGGGAAGTCCAGATTTGATTTAAACCCAGAACATTTATAATGCTCGAAAACTTCATTCTATTCTTAGTCCTTCCAGCAGAACTTCTGAATTTGTAATGAAAATAGGGCATTGAAGCCTCTATTAATTGCTATGTTGATTACACTTGCCACTCCTAATCAAAATACTGTTGAGTATCTTTAACTGAAGAAAGAAAGAGAGAAAAAAAGAGGTGATAGTTAAAAGCACAAAAGGAAAGAAAAATGAAGAAATGCATAAAATAAATACAGAAAGAAATAAAGAGATTAGTCAAATAAATAAATAAATAACTCAATTTTACTATTACTTCACAACATGTTTCGACACTACAGTGCCATCATCAGGTGTTACAACACCCGCAACCAAACAGGGAACACGCAACACGACACACGATATACCCTGAGAATAAGAGGAACGACTCCCATAGCGGTGAAACTATGCGCGGACAGATAAGATAAATAATCTTAACAAGTTTTTAGTATATACATATATATTTATTACAATTGACGAATATTTTTAAATACTTTTTAAATTTTACAATGACGTAATGGCAAGCACTGAAATAGATTGACGTAAATGGAGCACCTGATGATGGCCCTGTAGTGTCGAAACATGTTGTGAAGTAACAAGTAAAATTGAGTGCACTAAAAGACGGACACTGCTTACATATCATGGACGAAGATCAGTGCAACAGGACGCTTAAATACAACATTATAAATAAATAAACTGTCACGTGTAGGGGTGACTTACAATTCGGGTTTTGGATTGGAAGATTGAAGTGACACCTTATACACGCAACTCGCGACTACATGCAATTACAGCGCTGCCGCTACTTCTACACTTACAGTTCACCGTTCCACTCGCACTAGGATTCTCAGTCTTCACTAGTCGTATTCAGGCAACGGATTTATCACAGTCTCATTGTAACTACAAATTAATCGAGAAGTCTTCTTATCCCATTCTAATTCATTTCCTGCCACTTCTGCAGCTGCCAATTCCAAACACTCGACTCGGCTACACCCTACTTCTGTTCTATATTCCGTCCCGTCTTCCGTCTGTGCCGTCTCGTAATTTCTCTACACGGACCCCACGGAAAACACCGTCTTCTATTGTCAAGAATGTGTTTACTGACCCGTTACCTAGCAATGGATGTCCTACTGTCGCGTGCGCTTGTATTGCGGGAATGTGTTTACCGATCCGTTGCCTAGCTATGGGTATACACGGCACATGTAACAGAAGAAATCCATTATATTATTCAATTTAATTTCTTAGATTGGCCCAGCCCGGAGACTGCGCAATTTAATGTGTAGACAGTATTAGTTTCAGTGGAAGATAGAGTCATGGATTTGAATCCTGATTAGGATGGATAACTGTGTGCTTTTCTCACCACATTATATTATTCTTTCACTGTTAGACCCTCCGCATTGACTTGTCTGAGTTGGCACATAAACACAGCTGAGAAATCATGAAAAGTGATTCCTCGAACTAAGCAACCCTCGAAAATGTGGGAAGGCAAGTCAGAGTCAGAGTTACTTTACGACTGGCGGTTTACCGCCAATCAGTTCGTCTTGGCGCCAAGCCCCTTGAGGCTCACGGCAAGAGATTTTTATTTCAACTGAACCCTTGCGGTCATAGTCCTTATGTAACATCCTCTCTGACGAGAAGATGGGTTTGTCTCGTATGAATATGCTTGGCCTTTCGTCAAGTGTACGTATCACATATATATCACGTTATTTAAAATTCTTCCTTTTGCACTATAGTGCCACGGGCATGTGTGACTATAGACGGGGTTTAGGATTGCATATTGTATTTATTGACCACTTATACATTACAACTCATAAGTACAAGCAAGTACAGCACCACTGCTAATCTTCACACTTTACAAATAACCGCAGGAACCGCTAAGGGATCATGAATAGCAGCTGGTGCCTTCGGTCCGTCCCTCTTCACGAGAGATTTCGCAGTAGGCCTTATTGATTGAGGTGTGACCTCTCTGTTCCCTGCTTTAGTTTCCCACTCTTCAAGAGTGTTTTTGCAGGTCGCTTTTCTGGTCGTTTTCTTGGCCCAGTTGACTCTCATTTTACATGCTAGATCCTGGACTCCTTCCCATAGTTTTTGTAATCTCTGCTTGTGTTTTAACAAACGATCTAATTCAAAAAGTTCGAGGTTGTTTACGTCTGCAAGCCTAATTTTAATTGTCCACAGCCTACATGCCGAAGTTGCTGAGGCTGTAAAGTCGCGCGCCACTTTGTCGGCTTCTTGCTCAGAGTCAATTTATGATTCTATGTGATATTGTACATCAGAGGAAAGGCTTTGAAACCGTTCCCAGTCTGAATATTTCAACTGTTTTTGAAAGGTTCTTAGTTTTAGCGTGATCCAGTATGTGGAATACTATTGGTGGGTGATCTGAGCCAAGGATATCAGAAACGACCACACCTGACAGTCTCATATTCTGACGGACCACAATGTCGAGCACGTCACCATTCCCCGCTGGAGCGCAAAGAGTGGGGCATTGTGGCGCCGAAATTTCGAATTAATTTACATCAAATAAGTCCAAAGATTCTCGCCTGAAGGTTTTGAAACTGCACTATTCAAAAATGGATATTTAGCATTCAGAACACCTGCCAGGATGGACTTTTGTCTAAAGCTTAAGAGCTCAGTGATTTCCGCTTCAATCCAGGCACGACCGGAGATTTAAAAGAGCTGAAAGCAATATTTCTCTATCAGCAGTCGGAAAGCAGACCACTGTGGCTTCTACTCGGTCTGATAAATGTGCTAATTTGAAATAAGAAACCTTTCATGATGTTTCAGACGTGTCTCTGAGAGCTGAGCCACTTCTGCGTGTAGCCCTCGAAGCTGCTTACTGAGCTCATAGCGCTGTCTCGCAGTGCCACGCACATTGAATGCTACGACCTAGAGGAGCTAATAAAATCTAGCAGCCATATTGCTTCATGAATTTTAATCAAATTTTTGTGATGCCACTTTCCTTCTTCTTCTTCTGACTCGGCCCCATTCGATTCTATCATGATCTACTGAAATGCCGTTGCGACTACCGTGAGAACGTCGTTCAGAAATGAGTTGTTCGCATTAGGAGCCTGAACTGATTGACTTGGTACTTGCTGTTTGTTGAGCCTCAAGGGAGAAGGGCACTCATTTCTCCCACTGGCGAGGCAGGTCTGTGGAACTGAGGGCGGCCGAGGCTGCTGTTGTTGGTGTGTTCCTGCGTAGTACTCCCGCGACAGACCTGAGGTGGTATGGCTGCAAGCGAACACCCTTCCAATTGTAGTCTTGGGGGCTCTCTGCGACTTTCTCTTTCGTCTCTCTTCCTTGGCGTGTCTGCAACCTCGAAAGTTGGAGGGATGACAGTTGCAGCATGTCTGTATCGATGCTGTATTGTCCCTTTCTGGGCACTCCTTGTGCAGGTGACCGCCCCCACACCACATCCGACGGTGAGGTCAGTTCTTTCGTGACCACTTTGGTCCCGCTTCTCTTGCTAAGGAACTCATAGGTTCCTTTCAATAAGCCCTTCAGTTGCTTTTGAAATTTCATCAGGCTTTCTTGAGAGGTTAGTGCAATGGAAGGAGGCCTACCTGCCTCGTTTAATGGCGCCTGATGTCGCTGACGCTCGGTTGTGCCGTCAGAGTCGTCCCCATGGTCAGCTTCCATTTCAACTGCTCTTAGTGAGGCGAAGAATTTCTGGATGGGAACTTACAGCTTCGACCTTAACTGAGGCCGTTGACTCCCGTGGTGGAAGTTGTAGGCTTCTTGGATCTTTTCTCCGAGTCGTCTGTAGGTTTCCACTTTCGTTTCATTTGCTTGCGGGATTCATCGATGGACGGAGATGCAGTAATTGTTGTCTTGGCTGTCTCCCCTTTGGCAGCCCTCACTTTGAGGACTGCCGTCGAGTCGTGTAGCACCTCTGTGTACCCTCAGGTGCTTTCCTTTCAGAAACTGGTGGGATGTCCTCCTTGTGTCTGCCATGTTCTGCACGATTAGAGCCCATTTCGGACTTTCGCCGACTGACGCAAGGGCACATCCCGCTAGGCGAGCAATGTGGACGAGTGCCCGCGTACAAGTTACGTAACGGCATCGGCGTCAGGATACTCTTGTGTTGTGTCTTCATAATCCAACTTCAGAGATTCAATCAGGTTTGACCAGAGCTTCTGAAATTCTGTGGTGGGTACATTAGCCATGGTACGAGGTACCACTGCTATTGCTACAGTAATTATATACAGGAACCACATAAAGGATTTGCTCTGCACAGGTCCGCGGCCAGGCCACCGACTTAATTCACACTGGTTGCGCCAAAATTCACAGTGTGTGGCTTACTCCGGTAATTTTCTGAAGAAATTGTCCGCTGTTAGGTAACAGCTAAATAAACATGTATACGCGGCAACGGATACGCAAGCAAAAATTGAAGAACTGTGTGAGACTGTGTTTCAGTCCGAATGTTCCTCTTTTCTCCTCATTACAACTCACTAACCAGATCCTCCCCTCAAGCGAAGTTCCCGGTTCGACTCTCGGTCCGAACACCGATTAACCTGACTGGAGGTTTCGTGGTTTTCCTGAGCCCCTCCAGAAAAAAATATGATCAGTATGATGAAATAGACCACGGCTGTTTCATCTCCAATGAATTTTACTCCACGGAATGCGACCATCCTGAATATCATTCGACGATAAATAATTTTTGCCGTTGACACAACGTCGTTATATAACCTACGATAGATCGCTCTACTTAGATGAGAAAGCAGACGAAGCCATGACATCGCTTGAACTTGCAGCTAACCCTCACCCTCTTTTTCAAAAGACAGATATTATGAACAGGCGAGTTTATTTTTCAGTCAGTTTTTATCTCTTTCCCCTTTCTTTCAGGAAACGCAATGGGAACGGACCGCACAATAACATTCCCACTATTTCTGTTTTGCCACTCATGAGACGGGGAGAAAGTGTCAGATGTTGACAGAAGGCGAACTGAACTCCAGCTGGGACGAAGCGATTAATGACACACACACACAAAAGCACGTACAGTGACACCCACCTTGTCAAATTCGATTTACTTCGGCACGAAGACGACAATTTCAGAGCCATATCTAACTGCAGTTTCAAAGTAACACTTTCACATCTTTGACCGTATTTAATGGCTCGTCCAAACCTGTAACAAATCCACGCCTGGAAATGGGCACAGACGCCGCCTGCTTGGTTCTAGAACTTGGTTTTTGTAACGAAGTTATTTCTAACGCCTTGAACTTCGTAAATATACAGAGTGATTCTAAATTATTGATGGGGCTTTCGTGGCCTATAGTTCTTAATTGGATAAAACCAAATGAAACCTGTTTAAGGAATATGAAAGCGAAACTCAAGAAGTTTTATTATCTGTAGAAACATGGCACCAATCCTTCTGAATATGACAGAGCACAGAAGACATTCACCTTTGCACTATCTCTTTCGATTTCTCGAATGGTGTGAGGGGTTTCTGATCCCCATATTCTGCATTTTAAGGATTTATCCTCCCTGATACGTACAACGTTGCTTCATCACTGAATATCCACATCTCTGGAGGTAACATCATTATCTGAAAGTGGATGTTTTCCATATTGGGTACCGTAACGTTTTGATAACGGACTTTGTTTCGAAAAACCAAAGTATGCATGTTGCTTTCTCTTGAGCAGTCACCATTTTGAGATATGACATCATATTTTCTCTCAGACATCAATGTGGCGAGTACAGCGTTGCCAAATAAAATTTTTGAGCTACACTTTCACATTCCTTAACAATTTTATTCTATTATGTGCGCTTTAAAAATTATAGGCCACGGAAACCTCAACAATAATTTACAACCAGCCTGTAATTCCAAACAACATTACACATAGACACAAATTTCCGAATATGAATTGTAGTGACTTCTTCTATAATATATAGTCACTTCTTTTGACTTTTCCAATTATCTTAAATATCTACGTAGTCCTGAAAAACCATCCATTCCTACCTACAATTGGCTACTAAACGTAATATGTCACAGACCGAGCTTGCCGAATTTATATAAATCTACGAACCTTGTCCTAAACCCAGACGTCAGCATGAAAATAAGGAGCTAAAAATAAAAAAAAACCAACAACAACAGAATTTTGCATGCTATTTTTCAAGCTTCCGAATCTTTGTGTGTCACCCCAATGAAAGAATGTGGTTGGAGCTGTCTAAGGACAGAATTTTGAGGAGAATATTTGGATTTAAGCAACAAGAACAGTGTCAGAAATATTTCGTTTTTTTGATCTACAGATACCAGGCACAGAATGGGCACACGGTAGCGTAGTTAGTTGAGGCACTATGCTACAAACCGGACGGTCGCTTGTTCAATTCCCGATGAGGTCATTAATTTTTCAATTGACCTAATCCTTCCAGCCGCACTATGGCCCTGGTTCGACTCAGCCTTTAACAGAAATGAATACCAGGCAACTTCCCGGGGGTGAAGGACGGCAGGAGCATGAGACTGACAATCTCACCGCCATCTGTGAGGCGATTGTAAAGAAAATGTGTCTCTCGACGTCTCACAATCCTCTGGGTCTCCAGGGTCTGTTACAGGGATAGCTTTACCTTTTTCACCAGTCACGAAAACTAGTGAATAAAAGGATTTTACATACGAGCATAAGCAGGAGGTATAATATGAAGAGATCAGGTTCAAGCAGCAAGAAAATTTCTTTAGAAAGTTCTTGTGCTCACGAGATGCAACGCATTACTCTAGTCGGTCAGGAATCTATAATCGTAATGAAGTAAACAGAATTCCAAAGTTCAAAGAGAATATATAAAACCAGCTCAACTATCAGGCAGCACACTTTTAAGTATTAATACTTTATGTCGTCTTAAATCTATCGCTACGCTTCTAATAGTAACACTCCCAGCTGGTATAAAAACCAGACTGAGAGACGGGCCTATTTATTTGTCGTTCGACGTAACGATGCCATATTTGTAGCTTTAGCAGCCATTTGTAAACACCTTCACATATATCAGTGGGTGTCAGGAAAACGGCAATTGATGGCCATGGAGGCGAGGTTAACCCCACAACCCGCCCTGTGTTTTTAACCTTCATCTGTAACAGCATTTACAGTTAAATGACCATTTATAACAGAACGCAAAAACCTATATCCCATAAAGTACTATTCAACGTGAAAAATGATCGAAAGAGAAAAACACGTAAAAAACAATATTTTTGATGTGGAGAATTATTCGAAAAGTCAATGAACATGTATTGTTTTAAAAACCTATTGTAAAATATGATACACCGTCAGCATAGGATATATATCAACACGTTAAATTGTTTTCTGTTTTGCTAATGGTAAACCGCAGTACCAGATAGGTAAGAAACACACGTATATACGCAGTATCTGTTAACTAACTAGTTAACTCCATGGAACTGAGCCCTTCCTGAGAAGCATCAGTTATGCAGTTACTAAAGCATTTCCCAAAACGTTATGGAACTCGAAGGTTCATTCCCGTTTTCACAAGAGTCTCCACTAGTACCTAACCTGCCTGATCAATCCAGTCTACTCCACCCCAACCTATCTCAGACCCATTTTAATATTATTCACCCACCTACGTCCATGCCTTCGTATATGTCTCTTTCCCTCTGCCTGTCCCACTAAAATCCTATGTGCATTCCTCTTATCGCCCATTCGTGCTACACGTACTGCAAATTTCATCCTCCTTGTCTTGATCGTTCTAATTATACCTGGTGAAGAGTACAAATTAGGAAGCTTCTCATTAGGTAATTTTCTCTACATACTAACTTCTAGGAAAACTAAAAGAAAGGAAAACTGGCTCGGGAAGAATACTCACGGCCACGATCATCCGGTGCACTTTTATTTCAGACATTTGCTGAAATATTAACAAGGAAACCAGAAAATTTTCCCTGTACTCAAATAATTAAGCACTACGCCATGAAAACGTATGGGGGATTGGAGCACTAGATCCACGTATTCTTAACCTCGGTCCTAGATGGAAGTGAGTGGTAAGCTTCAAGCTTCAACCGTTTTATTCCCGAAAAAGTGTTCTCGGTGCCCAATGAAAGAAAATTTATAGGTCCCAAATTCAATCTCGACGCTGTTGAGAAGAGGAAAAGCTCTTGCACCTACCCGCAACCACACCCGACCAGTTGCTATACTGACTGAGCTAGCCCGACTCCCGCAACAGTGTTAACACAGACGAAAAATTTGTCTCTAGGGAGTTGTATGGCAGAATATAGATCACAAAATACTAAGCCCAGATCCAGAGGTCTCGGCTTCGATTCCCGGCGCTAACAGATTTCCTGAGAAGTAGTGGGTCTGGAAGGGGGTCCACTCAGCCTCGTGATGATAACTGAGGTGCTATTTCAAGGAAATAGCGGCTCCGGTCTAGAAAACTGAGATTAACGGCCGTGGGGATCCGTTGCGCTGACCACGCGACACCCTCTATCCGCAAGAGTTGGCACTAACTTCGCCGACAAGCGGCGGTCGCTCGGTCGGTATAGTTAGCCTGCGGAATACAGGTCACGGAGTTTATAACGAGGCCCCTATTTCTCTAATAAGAAAGTGTTCTTTTTTACTAAATTGAATATGTCATTCAGTCCTAAGCGTTGTAAGCAAGAAAAAATAGAACATGTATTGTTAAGAAACAATAAATTCAACATTTTGTACCTTGCACATAATTCTATGTATTTTCATCAGGATCATTAGAATTAAAAATCAGAACACATAACCATTTTTATCCCTATTCCTCTCTCTCTCTCTGTCTTTCACGTTTCTCCAAATTGGAGAATAGAGCATCCTTGAAACGCTTCGTTTCACTTCAGTTTCTTAATCCTGAGACAGTCTGTAGGGCTCCTTGGACGGGGGATCAGCCCGTCGCAAGGCCGTTACCTACACAAACACAGAATAGATGCAGATATCAATGCCTCGAGTGGGATTCGAACCCACGATCCCAGTGTTCGAGCGAACGAAGATAGTTCATGTCTTAGACCACGCAGCCACTGTGATCGACACATTTTTTCTTAAAGGCCCGAATATAAAGCGGCCCTTGTTTTCTAAGAAGCAGCGTTAGAAAGAATCTCTCGCCTTATATTCGGGATAATAGGGTACATTATCTCTCTGATAAAGATTTCCCACGCTGTTGTGACTTTGTAAGAATAATACTCATCAAAGTTAGAAATAAATATAGGTTATTTTAAATAGACATATATTTGTGTGTCATTCTATATTCTTGTTCACAATCTTTACGTGTTTTGCTCATAGCTTAAGTAACATTAAAACAGAATAGGACCACGTGAGACAGTTCGTTAGAATATTTCATCTCGAAAATTATAAAAGGAGAGTGTTAATATCCTTCTTCCGGTCACGGTAGCCGAGCGGTCTAAGGCATGTACTGTCCTCGCTCGCTTGAAAACCGGGATCGTGGGTTCGAATTCCACTCAGGGCATGGATGTTTAGTTTGTGTGTGTGCGTTTTGCTGTGTTTGTGTAGAGGTAGAGGCCTTGCGACGAGCTGATCACCTGCCCAAGGAGTCCTACCGAATGTGTAACATCTAGAAAAACCGAAGGGAACGGAGAAGTTCATGGGCCTAGGCCCACTGGGGTTGTAGTGCCAAGGGGGAAAAAACCCTCTACCTCAGAAACTGCAGTTGTTTATGAATAAGCAGCCATAGAATTGTTCAACAAATTTGTTGCTTGTGACAACCTTCGATAGCGATGAAAGCTCTGGATTTGTTGACGTAGGCCAGATGGGGCTCGAGAGGAGGACAACAGTAGGCAGAGAGTGGGGAGACTCGAGCGCCGTCATCCCCACCACTCATGGGATTTCTTTCCACGGCTTCAGTTTACTTTGCCTTTATGTTTTACCTTACCATGTTGTTAGTGTCTGGTGTCGAACAGTAGAAGATTTAAACCGCGCAGTTCCCGAAAGTAAGTCTACACTTATATTCAGACAAAAGACACACCCGTCCTCTCGTCAGAGAGAGTGGCCTACATCAACAAGCCTGCAACTGTCTGACAGTAATAAAGATCCAGATGGGTGCTTTATTCAATGATAGACTGGCCGACCAACCGTCGGTCGTAATATAAATTTGACTTTGACTTGCTTGAAGCAGTTAAGCAGACGAAGCGTTATGTGTGAAGCAGTCGGACGAGAATTCAGAAGGCAAGTGAATAGTTGAAGAGTTAACAGATACTGAAGACGTTACTTCGCGTGTAATAGTTATTGCGATCTCATGAGTGTAAGAACTAATTGTAGTTACGACTAAGAATATTAGGGTGGAGTGATTTGTAGTGTGAAAACCAGTAACAGTGTTATAATTACTTGTACTTACGACTTGTGAATATCCAATAAATATACTCACAAATCCAAACCCCGTCTATTGTCACTAAAACACGTCAAATAGAATAAGGTAAGACTGTGATACAGAGGGCCGGGTGTGCTTTGCATAGCCCTTTTTTGTACATACATATAATTTACCAAAAAAAAAAACGCCGGCCGCCCTTTACCCCCAGGAAGAGTCCTGGTACTCGTTTCTGTTAGAGACCGAATCGACCCCAGGGTCGTAGTGCGGCTGGAAGGATTAGGTCAATTAAAAAATGTAATGACCTCATATGGAATCGAACCCGCGACCTTTCGGCTTGTAGTATAGTGCCCCGTTATTCCGGCTTGCCATATATTATTTCATATATTAATTATCAGCACAACTAACAGGTCATTTAAATTCACGGTGAAACTGTTGCTTTCTGGGCTGTGAAGTTATTTGTTTATGATTAGGTCTATAAAGCTGAATGGGAAGTTGAATAATGCGAGCCATTAATTACGTGCGCACAAGAGAATCTGGGGGGAGGGGGAAAGGGGGAGGGGTGGGCATTGAATTGACTCGTTTTTATATCCCGAAGCTTGTATGCGCACTGTATGATGCAAAAGGCACTGTTCTGCTTTCCTATAGTTTCCTGTGTGAACTGGAAAGGAGGGGCAATTCCTGTAATGTCAAACTGTGGAGACATTCAACACAAAGTTTGTACTCTTTTTTATGGTCGTGCCTCTAAATGAAATTTATATGCGTTCTACTTTTTGACAGCATTTGTGTTGACTGCGAACAGTATTTTTCACTTCCATAACGGAAAACGAGATTCCATGTCAGGTTTCAGGAACAGAAGGGAATATTTTTTTCTAAACGGTTTAGCACCATCACCACCACCACACGACTTTACTGAGTACAAATTATTTTATTTAAGTTTTATATACTGCAGAAAACGAAAATACAAACAATTAGCTGCCGAAATTATAAATTTGTAAACCTAAAAATATTTAAAAAAATAGATTTTGATCGTTTATAAAACACATGCACCTTCACAGCTCAGTCGGTATAGTGAATAGCTACGGGATGGACGACCGCAGATGGTCGGAGTTCGAGCTCCTATAGGGTCAAGAATTTTCTCTCCTCCACGTCGTCAAGACGTGGGTCTGGGGTCCACCCAACCTCCTATCCAATATGTGCGGGGGCTCTTTCCCCGGTGATAAAGCGGCCGCGGTTTGAAGCTGACCACTCACCTCCAGCTAATGCCGAGGCAAAGAAAACGTAGGTTTACGCATTAGTTAAGAACAGGGACAACTTTACCTTCATATTTAACCTCCATTACTGCAAATCCAATGAACTGTAATTTGCTCAATTACAGTTTTTTCTGCAACGAAAAGCATTGGACCCTCTTACATAACATTACTGCATTATGAATTTAAATAGTTGAAAATCGGTTTTGAATAAACTTATGTTCGAAACTGAGTCGCAACTTAGAATAAAAACGGGACGAAGCGACGGATAATGTCGAAAACGTAAACAATTTTACTAATATAACATCGTCACGAATGTTTAAATTGTATTTAATAATCCAAATATCAGCTACTGACACGCAGCACAAGACATGCCTGCAGGTCTGGAGAGATGTCGGAGACGGTGTATCCGTTCTACAGTTTAAAATTGGGCGTGATTCATGAATTGTAACCCGCAAGTTTAATTAGTTTGTGGGAATTCCCAGTAAAATACATTTTGACCTATACGGATTTCTGTTGAAATTATTCTTCTAAAAATTAGACTGTGAAATTAAATTATAAAAAAAAGTTTTGTTGAAACAATGTGATTGCATTAAGTACGAATGATCCTTTTTCATTACTTTCATGACAGGTGAATTTCATGGAAATGCATTAATGTGAAAGCTTATTTATTTTCCAATGCAGACTTCATCAGAATTCAAATTATAGACTTGATCAAGTTTCTAGCGTCACATTGGTCTTAACCTAGCTCAGTAGCAACATCTGCTTTAATATTACAACTCTCTGCATTTTGCTTTTAAAGTTTCTCTGCATTTTGCTTTTAAAGTTTATTCATGTGTTTCGTATGATTCCCGAAATGAACAGCGATTATTTCCTTAAACAGAACAGAAAGATCTTTGTACTAAAGATGTTATATTTTTCTGTGGAATGGCGACTTTTACGTTCTTTAAGTACATTTTAGCCTTCGAAAGATGAACTGAATATCTGCGTTGACTGTAACAAGAATGAAAATCACAGTCTCCCTTCGCTACCAAGAGCAGACCTTTCTGAGGAAAAGGGATTCCAAATACGTCCATTTCGACTCTAGTCGACACATTCGTGGTTTTAATCAGTCACTGCAGACGAATATTAAAACGTGCTGCAGCAAGTTCCGCCCAGTTACGAGTTATAGCCCTGCCCCTTCTTTCGAATCAAGTGTACCCAGAAGCCGATAAAGCATCGAACTATTTTGAGGAACCGAAAAGGTAATTTAAGTTATCTCTGTGCATAATTACAGTAAGACCTCAGTAATTCGGGATAATTTGGAACGAATCCTAGTCAAAATTAGTGAAAATCCGAATTATAGAAATGTTACCAGGACGACCGAGAGGTTGAAACTCGAGTACGGGTAGATCATGAATTTTCTCTTCTCCATGCCTTTCAGACCGGCTCTGAGGCCCACCCAGCCTCCTATCCAATGAGTACCGGGAGTAAAAAGGCCGAGGCCTGAAGCTGACCACTCACCTCCAACTAGTGCCGAGGTCAAAAAACGTGGATCTATACATCCACTCCCACATACGTCTTCATGGAATAGTGCTTAATTTACTTAAGCACAGGGACAACTTTACATTTTTGCTTTCTTATATCTTTCATCTGCCGTCAACTGTTCTAGAGCTACATGAGGAAGTTTGCGATCGCTGATCGTGGCAGTGCGAACCTCAAGGTCGTAATTCGCAAAAAGAAACCCTGTCCAAATTATCGTGAATTCCGAATTAGTGAAGTCCGAATCAGTGATGCTTCGCTGTCATTAAACACCACGCTATAAAAATGTACCGGCACTAGAAACAGTACGTAATATCTCTTTTTTATCAATAATTTTGGAACTGTACTGTGAAATAGCTCTATCTCGGAAACCGTTCGGAACAGGACACATGTACATATACGATCTTTTGCTTAGAATGGCCGATCCTACGACCTCCCAGAATATTGATCTTTCCTCCTGGTACATTCTATATACAAATGGAGGTGTACCTCCGCCATTCTTGACCTTGGTACTAGTTGGAAGGCGAGTGGTAAGCTTCAAGCTCCGGTACCCATTGGATAGGAGGGTGGATGGCCCCAGAGCAGGTTTGCATGTTGTAGAGTAAAAAAATGTCTGGCCCAAGCAGGGAATCGAAGTAAGGCCGTCCAGCCTGCAGCTCGTGGCTATACCAACTGAGATATCTTAGCTCCTGTGAGGGACAACACAGGAGGTAATTAGTACGAGTCTATTCCTAGCATTAGTAAACTGCGTTCATTTATTTTTCCCCAGAAATATCTGAAACATTAAGAACGTAAAGGTGAAACGCAAATCTCGTGACGCGAAACAAAATTAGGTTAAAAAAGAGATTAGTTATTAATTATACAATTCACACCAAATATCACAGTGTTGTAGCCCAAGTTCGTGTTCTAGAAGTCCCAGATTTCAGTAACAGCAGTAGCACGCTGATGTCGTAGGCCACTGTAAGAAAGAAAAGCTGGCTGAAGATAGACTACAGCCTCGGGAATGCCCAATTCAATATTTTCTTGTTATCAGGTCCTTCAAATAGGTCTGCAGTTATCCACCTTAAACACATTTTTTTTTTAATTTTGCACCACTTTGTGTCGTAAAATTAATGTACTGGAACCGTGGGACAAAAACGAAACAAATTAATTCTTTAAGAATATTGTCTTCTGGGATATAACGCTGTGTAGACCGTCGAAAGTCAAGGACGTTTCGGATCAACATATAGCCTTCATCTTCGGGGTCAAATAAGCCGTGTTAGATCCCAGAAGATAGTACTATTTTAATCACCGCTGGGATCACCTCAAATACTAAATTACATTTTAATAAAATCAATTATTATTGAATTTCAAAGTTAAATTCATCAATTTTACAACAAGAAATGTCGCTATAAGTTGTTAAGTGATAAAATACAGAACACAAATTAGGGTGGTTTTCTTAAACTGTTAATAAAGAGCAACTATCATGTTTCTGGACATTATCCACCGTCCTGTTTGTGTCTAAAACACCGTCCTGTATATATTTCAAACCATAACGTTTCGACGACTGGATTCTGGTTCGTAGATAGGGATTAACTCTATCAATTGGTCCCAATTGAGTAGGTTTTACCTGAAGGCGGGGACAGGATCCAGTCTCCGAAAGGTTGTGTTTTGAAATATAAACAGGACTGTGTTTTTAGATAAAAACAGGACGATGGACAATGTCCAGAAACATAATACGAATATTTGTACTAATGTACCAACGTCAAAAACGTTTAGAGTTTCGTCTTGATCCAGTTTGGAGAAAAGATCTCAAAGGTGAAGTTTTCTTTCCTGCAACTAAGCTCCAAAACTGTGAAGATGTATGGGGAAGTGGAGGTAGAGGGCTATGCATTCTTAATTTCGGCCCAAAGTGAAGATGAGTGGCTATCGCGTGATCCTGCTACCAGATCCCAGTTAATGGGGTTCTCGGTAATATTGACGGAGCATATGCAAAATGTTGACCGTCCGTCTTGTCACGTGTGTTTGAAGGGCTGCAGCGAAGGTCAGGTCAGATAATTAATGGCTACCTCATTTGCTTTGCAAGGAACTCTACGAAATCCTGAGATTGCAGAACCGAACATACGTTTCCGGAATAGAGTAAATATCTGTCCAAATATATGAATATAATTTATCTGGATTATTATGCATGTAACAAATTTACACTATTCAGTCAGTTGTGACATAAAGTTAGAGGCTTATAGTCCAAAGCATGGATCTCCAACCATGTGTCCGTGGGCACCTTCGTACCCTCGAAAATATTCGAAATGTGACATGTGTATCCATTGTTGATACACGTATCCGGGACGACCAGCTGGAACAATCGGTTGTTGAGCAACGACTCGATAAGCATTGTTCTCACCGCAACGTAGACAGTCGTTTCCTGCACAATAGAGGTCTTTAGCTGAACTATTCGAGTCGGTGTTAAGTAGCAGCAGTAGCAGAGTGAGAAGTGAGTCAGCAGTGAATCAATGCGCTTTCGAGAGCTAAGCAGAATTCAAGAAGACTAGAGGCTAGAGACCAGTGCATGAGTCAGGCAACGGTGAGAGATTCATTATCCAGAAAGAGTTAAATGTGTGAACTGTTATAATCCAGTGTAATCGTAACAGAGATGTCAAAGAAATTCAATCATCAAACGTAGAATCCAAAATTATTCGTCACGTTACCCCGGATACACGTGACAGTAATTTTGCTTTAATTATTCGCTGATGGTTGTAAGGCGCGTGGTGATGTGAGCGCTGTAAGCCAGTTCTCTCCGGTTCCGAGGATTTATAAATGTTTAATTGTATCACATTGATTGCGTGTTATTAACGATTTCGGGAGTGCATAATGGTGACCAACTTTTGTAAGGAAATGACTTCTTACATGATCCATAATTCAATTTGGCCTATGCCAATCCGCAACTTTCTGATAGATTTATGAGGCGATCTCTGCAAATTGTAATTCACCCTTTTTAGCAGACTGTGAGGCAATTAGTTTGATGGGCAAACCTGTGAAAACATTTAAAAGTTGATGTCTACGACGCGTTTAAATATTTTTTTTGGGGGGGGGGGAAGTATGTGTTTCTTCACGTCCGTCCTTGCGTCATCATTTACTAATAAAGATAAAAATACATCGGTCCATCACCGAGTTAAACCAAATTCGGTACTGCATGCGCTGCCCTTATACTGAAATTGTCGTACTGATTTGAGTTTAAATCTTTACCATTTTATAAACAAAATTTATTACGGGCATAAATGCACTTCTTATGTGTATATTCTGAGAGTTTTAACAAATCTTGGTGAAACACTTATAATCTAGCACATCTTACTACGTAATACTTCATTTTGCTTCAAATACGATGTACGAACGAGTTTACGTAAGTGCATAACAGAACTATGTAGGATTTGAGGTTCTCCCATCGGGGATCATGAACAGTTCTAACACTTGGGTCATAACGCCGAGTAGTCAGTTGAAAGTCAACCGACAATTCGGCAGTAAACTGTCGCCTCCATCTTCAGGGTTGTAGAGTAAACCAAGTAAAAATCCAACATAAAATCAGGCAGCAAGCAAAACTTTGACCTCAAGCGGACAACACGGCATTCTATCCCAGGAAATTAAAATACTTGTAATTGAATTAACCAGGATTTTCTAGGTTTTCTTCGGGCGAATACCGGGACAGTACCCTCAAATACATCATGACAGATTTCTTACAAATATCTATCCATCCATCATTCTCTGGGGCACGCGGTAGCTTAGTTGATTGAAGCATTATGTTATGAACCGGAATGTCGCGGGTTTGAGTCCTGATGAGGTGGAATTTTTCAATTGACCTAACCCTTCCAGTCGCATTATGACCCTGGGGTCGACTCAGCCTCTAACAGAAATGAGTACCAGGAATCTTCCTGGGGGATAAGGGGCGGCCGGCGCGTAAGGCTGACAACCTTACCGCCATCTGTGAGCCGACTGTCTAGAAAATGTGGGAGCCTCGGCCTCTCAAAACCCTATGGACCTTCACGGTCTGGTACAGGGATAGCTTTACCTTACCACCATTCTCTATAAATTTCCCATCTCATTCGTCGCTCCCGAATTTATGCCATTATGTAATCAAAGATTCTGTTTACAAGCCTTGGTTGACTTGGTTAACTATCTTGAAAAGTAGGTGATAGTATTATACGTGGTTATTTGTAGTTAAGACCTGTAAGTGGTCAATAAATCCAAATATCCCAAAACCCGTCTACAGTCACTCAAACATTCGAAAATATTGTAAAATTATACCGAAGGTCTCTGAGATGGCAGGCAGCAGCGCTCATAAGGCACGAGGTAGAAAGAAGAGCGCGTGTATAATTTGAATTCCCCTAAATTAAAGAGCTCAGACCTGGGATGTAATATGTTGAGTGCAGCGAGAAGTTCACCAAGATTGGTACCACACCCTACTTGATGTGCTACTGTAAGTTTATCGCCTCTCTTGTTTGTCTGGAACGCTCTACAAACAGCACTCACCCTGGCAAATTAACATTGCGACGGATTGCGAGTAGCACGTACCGAACTGACGTGTGCGTCTGAAGTAATGAAATGAAGGCGTGGTCACCTTACGGGAGAATTAAACTTCAAAAGTCTACAAGATAAATCTTGCACCAAAGTTAAATTCTGTAAGACATGACGAGGACAGTAGCAAGACTGGGAAATTCATGTCTGGTAAAGTCAGTACTGACGTTTACTGTTCTTATGTTTAATTTAAAACGTCTCAGGAAGAGCAATAAATTGTTTTAAATTAAGTAACCTGGGTAATAATAAATAACTTGTGGGTCAATTTGTTCCTTAATGCAACATAACTTTAGTCTTATATATACTGTCACGTGTATTAGTGAGTATAGACGGGATGTGGATTGGTGAAGAGATTTATTGAACACTCATAGGTCGGAACTATAAATAATTATAAGACTCATTGACTTACATACTCTAAAGATTGTTGTAACTACAGCACACAAAATAGAATCTTATATGTTTGCTTTCTCTAGTCGTTGCTTGGAAACGAATCTTAGCTAGATAACACTTCACAGCTGGACACTCGACTGTCGAACTGCCTTCTAAATTCTGTGACGAATGAATTACGACTGACTTGTTCAGAGTCAGAGTCAGAGTCAGGGTTACTTTACGACTGGCGGTTTACCGCCAATCAGTTCGTCTTGGCGACAAGTCCCTTCAGACTCACGGCCAGTAATTTTGCACTTCATTGGAAGCGCAGGATTGCTGAGGCGATAATCAAAAGGGGAGGCACAATAGATCACTGTAGGTCGCGGTGCAAGGGCGGAGATGGCCCACCCCTTATACAGTCATTCATTCATTCATTCAGGGCCAGTAATTTTATATTCCAACTGAACACTTGCGGTTATAGTCCTCATATAACATCCTCTCTGACGAGAGGATGGGTCTCTCCTTTACAATTGCTGTTGGTTTTCGCCAAGGCAGTCATTCTTAGGTCCGAGTCCCGCGGGTCTAATGACCACATTTTGCTGTTNAAGGGCGGAGATGGCCCACCCCTTATACAGTCATTCATTCATTCATTCAGGGCCAGTAATTTTATATTCCAACTGAACACTTGCGGTTATAGTCCTCTGGAGGGCAAGGTCCCCGTATTTATATCCCCCAGGAACAGGGTGGCCCGGTTATACCTCCAGGAACAGGGTTCCCTTTTGTTCGCCTCCTACGACTCGCAGGGCTACGGTGGAGGTATTGGACCTTGCCTTCTCGGCCTTTTGATTAAGATCAGTGGGTATCATTCATGGGGCACGCCGTTCGAAAATCAGTGTGCCGCATTTGAGGCTGCAAGGAACGAGAAGAGGGCAAAGTATGGCCACTTTACTGACTATTACCGGCGTCAAGGATATGACGTCGTTGGGGCTTTGGGTGGGGGCGACCCGGCCAATGAACAAATAATTAAACTCTCTTAAACTTGGAAGACACTACTCCTTGCTGATGAGACGCCTCATGAGCGCAGATGCGATACGCTTGAGTCGGGATATGTATGTGGAGCAGCTTATGAGGAACAGGGAGAGGTATACTTTACGAAGAGAACTTAAATGTTTGTTTTCTTGTCGGCTTAAGTATCTAAGTGTCATAACATGTGTTTCGCTTGTAAGATTTGATGATGGCTGCAGCATCTGCTGACGCTGGTTCCTCGCTTGCGGATTTTTCTACTCTGAAGATGGAGATGATACGTTCCTCCAAAACGTCGGTTTACACAAGATCTACACGGCCCCACATTCAAGAAGACGGCATTCTTCTGTGTTTCATTTATTTCCTTGTTGTGTACGGAAATGACATACTTTCTTATAGACAGTTCAACTTCTTATCTCACGAAGAGGCGTAGCCTGGGTCTCCCCTCTGTAACTACTGCAACGTATTAATCTCGACTATTTGTTGCAATAAAGTACATCTGAATTCATCGCTCTAGTTATCAGAAAGGCCGCTTATATAGCATAGCGGTATCCTAGGAAAATGTTTGTTGAATGCTCGTATTCACGGACACGCCTGTTGATCCCACAGCAACGAGCTGCTTTCCAAGAGTCTACAAACTTTCATTCTCGCATCCATGGTCACGTTTGTTTAACACTCAGCGAGGGTTTGTGTCGAAGAATAGGATTTCCGCGGAAACGGCCCGACATGTCACAATAATTTGCAGATCCAAGTTTTCAGACGCAAGGTATAGCAGAAAAAAAAAACATAAATTATTTAGGGAGGAATTCCTCTTTTAGTTCATATTCATTGTTTTCGTACTGTATTCTAAATGTTTCCTTTTCTGTTCAGTGAACTTTCTAGCTTTTAAAATCACACTGGATATGAATGAATAAAAAAATGGAAAGAATGCATGAGAACGTCTTTTATATAAGAATGCTGTAGAGGCAAATGCTCCGTGGATTATAAATAAAACGTATTCAAGGCTAAAATTATGCTGACTACAAAGAACAGAGACAAAATATCCTTAGTAATATTCTTGGAGTCACATAGAAATCCATAGAGTACCGTGCAAACGTAAAATTATATTTCAGCATCCTCTTCCATTGAGGTATCATTTGTAGTCTTGTTTTCCGTCTATACGGGAAAAATTTAAAATTTGAACGACACTCTCATCCAGGGATTCCAATCAAAAACACTAAGGGCAATTGCAGACGCGCCACGGTATGTGAGCAACCTTACACTCCATAACGACCTGAAGATACCCTTCGTCAAAAATGAAATACTAAGAATGGCTGAAAGGTACAAAAACAAAACTGTAAACCATGACAACGAATTAATAGAAGAGCCATACGCCAACGGTCCAGTGACAAGAAGACTGAACAGAACATGACCCCAAGACATCATCAATCAATGAAATAGACTACATGTAGGAGAAACATCACTGGATGTATCCCTTGCAAGCTAACCACTTACAACACATTTACTTAATACTCTGTAATGATGTAGATTGTAAAGAAGCATAATATTAATAAAAACACATTAAATCACATTTAATTCACTAAAGCATTCGTTAAATGTGAACACAAAGCAACACTAGATGCGCACAGCTAAGGAGCGGCACCCAATGGGACACAAACGGCCGAAATACAAAAGAGAGGAAGAAAAACATCCTACATCATCAAAATTAATGATAACAACAAAGACGTGCTGTAAGAGCTCTATTTGACCAAGTGCACAGTGCAGTAAACTCTTTAAAAAGTTTTGTTGCCTGAAGCTGGCCCTGTGCGGCTCAAACTTGTAGCATGAACTCTAAATGCACACATATTGTAGTGACATTTTAAAGATTTAACGAACAATTTAGTTAATTAAATGTGATTTAGTGTCGTTTATGATTTAAATTTTTTTGCATTATAAACGGAAAACAAGACTATAAATGATAGCGTGTAAATTGAGAAGCCTAATAACTTCTTTCATTTATGCAGGATTTGAGGTTTGTACACCGGTGGTTATCTCTATTTACGTACATTTAAGAAGCAGGACAGATAGCGGACTTATAGAAAAGTCATATAAATTGCGCAGTATTTCTAAATGCACAATACAGAAACTGCACTAAAAATAGGTGATTTTCTCAATCAAGACTTCGTTTTAATAAGTAGTAAATAGACTCTAATATTATAGCGACAACAGAACACATTTCGTATTAACAGACGTATAAATGATTGCACTTCGAAGACAGGAAATGGATACTAAGGGCAACCATTACTGACAGTGTGTGTTAATGTGATTTTATTTCCATATTTTTGAATTTTCAGTTTTGAATAACTTTTATTTCCTTCCAGATCCGTACCAATTCATTCATCTTTATCACTTCCACGTCTACATTATAGAGCAACGTGAATACGATGCGGTGTGGGGCTGAAACTAAAGAAACCAAATTCCTTACTCCGCAATCATCAAAGTGACGCGTCTGAAATAAAGCACCTAATTCCAAAACCAAGCAGCTGACAATATGCTTGTTCTCTGGGCTGAAGCCTCATGGATTGTGGACGATTATACAGCAAAGGTGAAATGCCCGTCCATCAATCCGTCCATCCATCCATCCATCCATCTATGGCTCTACAGTCCTTTAGTTAGACCTTGGCCGCTTTTTCAGTTTCTTATATACAGTCGGTAGGATTCACTGGACGGGGCATCAGCCTGTCGCAAGGCCGCTACCCACATACAGAACAAACTCACAGACATCCATGTCTTGAGTGGGATTCGAGCCCACGATCCTAGCGTTAGAGCGAGAGAAGAGAGTTCATGCCTTAGATCGCGCGGACACAGTGATCGGCTGCGGAAATGGCTACTAAGCACGAACGGACAAACCCTGCAGAACAGGCTACTGTGGTGACACTTATACCGCCATGAATCCCACATGAAATGTCTCTCTGATAAATAAACAACAAAATCTACTAGTGGAATGTTATTTTTCAGCTAAGTTTAACATTTTGCTTCAAAACAAGGAAAAGGAAATTACCACATTTTCTCGCCTTCGTATATACACGTACATTTCTACTCACTGTTTGATGTGGGCTTCATATCATTGCTTCAGTTTCCATAATTGAGAAAGTTGAGTAATATGGCTCCTATTGTCTGCACAGCAGGACCTGCACATGACAGAAGCAACTATTGCGCCTGCGTCTGTTTGCATTGCTAAACGTACAACACATATTAAACAGAAGTTTCCGGGGCAGAATGAACAGGGTATCAAAAAAACTTGGTTTCATGCTTGCTTGTTATTAATTACTTTTATACGGGACGATATAATTAATAATTTATCAATTTATGCCAAGGGGCAATGCTTCTGGTTTATATTCTGTAGTGCCCGGTTCGAGTTTCTGCCCGGACAAGGACTGTAATAAGATCCTTCGTGAGTCTTCCCAATTCCTACAGAGAAATGCTGAGATAATGTAATAAATTAGGCCACATCAGTTTCATTCTGCTACTTTCAACGTCATTTTCATCCCATTATTCACGACCAATAAAATATTCGACGCTACACAGTCTGAGTTAATGACAGTGTCGTTATGTACACGTAGATTGCAAGTAAATGAACACTGCGATCGTTACATAAATATTGGACAGTCACAAGTTAGGTATCCGTTTCTGAGAAGAGGTCGAATTAATCGTTCACTTCAAATTTAGGCGACATAAAGGAACACAGACGTTATTAAATATGCCTGCTGGGAATTTCTCGAGATATCTCATCATCTCTTTCAACAAGAATTGGTTTTGAATCCCTCTACGACAATTGTGACCCGGAGAATTCTCGTTTAGGAATATGATCGACTCGAGTTAAATGACTTGCAGAGGCCATCGAGTTCTTTTCTTCACGACCCTGCACAGCACGCCTCTAGAGCCAAGTCACACCCAACAGCATTGGAACATATGTAAAAACAATTGCTTCGGCATGCCTGCCTTTACTGCAGAATTTGAGAATGCGCGGAGTTTTAAACGGCCCAATACACCTCCATGAAGTTAGACAGAGGATCTTTACTACAGAAACAGAAATCTCAAAGATTAGCCGGTAGAAGGAGTGACAACGTTAAGCTAGGACGATAATATCGTCACATGTAGGGGTGACTTATAAGACGCAGTTCTGAATTGGATGTTTGGATTTATTGACACTTTATATATCGACAAGTCGGAACTACAGGCAATCAGAGAGCTATCGCTGATCCACACACTTTACAGTTCACCATTATACACTCACTGGGGTTCTCAGTCTTCACTAGTCGTATCCTAGAAACGGCTTTTTAACAGTCTGTCACTTCAAATCACATATGAAGTTTTCTTGTCACAGTCTAATTCCTTTCTTGCAATTTCTTCTCACTCACCTTAGACTGCCATCTCCAGAACTTGACCTAGTTCTCGCATAACTCTATTACTCTATGTCAAAGTCAAAGTCAAAGTCACATTGCGACTGACGGTCGGTCAGTCTGTCTGTCTTGGTATCGAGCCCCGACTGGGGCTCATGAACAGATTTTTTTCTTTATATGAAAATTACTGTCCTGTTCATTTGGGGCGCCCTCTGACGAGAGGTCGGGTCTGTCATTTTTCAGTCATAGTCTGTATTAGTAAGTCCATTGTCAGTATTTACATATATTTACAATCTAAACTTAATTCCTATTCCTATGTACAATATATACAAGGCCTCTGTCAATCCAGGCTCGGTACAGCAGATTACGCCCTATTTCTACTAGCATTCGCTACCACAGCGGTCTAGTCACTTGGACGGTCGTATGCCTGACCGCCACCAAGTTTAAGCCTCTTATACTTTCTGTGTCTGGCTTCGCCTTGTTCGATGTTGCGAACATTCTAATTTTCATGATTTTGTATGACTTCTGCTTGTTTCCTGCATAATTTTGTTATAAAGTCATAAACGTACGGGATTTTGAATGCCATGTGTAAATCGCGGACCGGTGTGCGCCTCGGAAAATTGTCAATGGTGCGGAGAACCTTGTTTTGCAGGCGCTGCAATTTCACTAGATGGGTGTCTGCCGCAAACTCCCAGGTGGGACTAGCATAAGTCATTACGGATCTAATGAGAGCTTTGTGGAGGGTCATTTTAATGTTAGCGCTCAATCGCTCACTTTTGAATAGGGAATATACCCTAATGAATGTTCTGAAGGCTATTACTCTATGCTGCTGAACACTTCTTTATAATCACTTTGCACGGATCACTCAGAAAACACAGCCTCTGTTGTTAAGGAGGCTTGTTTACTTATCTGTTGCCTAGTAATGGACGTCCTATTGTTAAGCGCGTTTGTTGCCGCGTCGTTGCCTAACACTGGGTCTACATTACAATATTAAAATAGGTGTTAGAGAATTAAACTGTGGCGATGCGAATTGGATTAAACTGGCGCTTGTGTTGACGATGTTTGACTTTTAAGGTTCTAATATCGGGGCGTTTCTTATACTTTCATTCGAGATTCTGAATCCAAGTGATGTGAGGCCATTCCTTCTAACAGGAGCAACGAAGCACAACGGCACTTTAAAGAACACAACTAGATCGGTTAGTTGGAAAAGCGAACATGTCCCACTGGTTGGAACGCGAGGATGTTTTCCTTTTCAGATAACCGGTTCGATTATATCAACATCACGATTATACTGCGTGCCTTCCGGGCAAAATTTTGTTTGTATTTTCCTGCAAAATGTGACTCTGTGAGCATTTAAACTTGTACAAATATTGTGTTTCTGGACGTTATCCACCGTCCTCTTTTTATTTAAAGCAAAACGTTTTGGAGACTGGATTCTGTCTCCATCTTCAGGTAAAATCTACTCAGTTGGGTCCAATCGATAAAGTTAGTCCCTATCTCAGGATCAGCAGTATCGATTGGGCCCAACTGTGTAGGTTTTACCTGAAGACGGAGATAGAATTCATCTCCGAAACATTGTGTTTTGAATAAAAGCAGGATGATGGATAATGCCCAGAAACATAACTGTATTAATGTATCGTCGTCACAAACTTTTAGATCTCCTTTACAGCTTGTTAGTGCTTTAATTGGTCATCTCTGAATTCTATACACAAAACTAGATTTTAAGTTCGTTTTAAATCAAGTTTGAATATATTACTTGATGCTAATTTCTTGTAGTTTGTCAATTAAGAAAGATATTTAATAATAACGAATTGTAATGACTGAAAAGGGAGAGAGATGAAGCGAAAAATTTAGCAAAGTGAAAACGTTCTGACAGCAAAAAAACATAATTGCATTCACAAATAAGGTAAAATGAGATTAAATCCGGGAAACGTTTGCTGCTGCTAGTTCAGAATCATTTATCATTACATTTTCTATATAGAAACGTAAAGGTTTTAAAAATACAAAACCATAATTTCGTTATATTATGTTATGTGGACATGAAAGATCCGTCTATAAAAGTGGGGAAAAATAGATTAAGTGTTCGGTTTAAATTTTCTTTCTATGAAGCTCATCGCAGTTTCATTGCCTTGAGTAAATCCACCCTCTGAGTGCATTCGAAAAGCGGCCGGTTTCGGAAGTCTTCAGACGAAGAGAAACATAATGTGTGCGGTTCGTTAAAAAGGAATAGTTCGTCACTCAATCAGGCCTAGTGATTGATATTAGCTCTTTATAAGGGACTCTTATATTAGGTTCTCTTATTAGTGAAGGCGGAAACGGAACCTGTGCCCAGATTTAAGTGTTTTATGATTAACCGTACGCGAGGGATAAGGTCAAGACATTACAATTATCGACGAAAGTTGTCTGAGGACCGCGAAAGGAGAATGATATGGGAGCGGCTTATGGGACGCACGAAAGAGGTTGGAAACTCAGAGAAATAAATACAAAATTTTTATGGAAAAACATGAAGGGATAACTTGGGAGACATATACTATGGAGAACAATTTAAAATTGATCTAAAGAAAAATTGTAAGATTTGAGGCTTTCACGGCGGTGACTATGAAGAAAGCAGTCTTCTGGGATTTGGCACCGTGTATATGTGGTGTTAACCGACGTTTCGGAGGAACGTATCGCCTCCATCTTCAGGGTAGAAGAAAAAGTATAAGAAATCTGCAAGCGACAAGACCGTGAGAACGGTCTGCTTTTACCGTTCTCACGGTCTTGTCACTTGCAGATTTCTTATACTTTTTCTTCTACCCTGAAGATGGAGGCGATACGTTCCTCCGAAACGTCGGTTAACACCACATATACACCGTGCCAAATCCCAGAAGACTGCTTTCTTTAAAGAAAAATTGTGTGGGGATGTTGACTGGATTCAACTACTTCAAGACAGAGTCTCGCAAGTTGGGGGAGGGGGAGCGTTAATATGGTAAAGCATCTTCACGTCCCACAAAAGGCAGGTAATTTTTTTATTGGCTAAGGAAATACTGGATAGACCAAAAATCAGTTAACAGAGTAGTAAAATGTACATACTAAAGTACGTCAGAAAGGCATGTACTGACCGCGCTCGCTTGGAAAACGGGATCGTGGGTTCGAATCCCACTCAGGGGATGGATGTTTAGTTTGTGTGTGTGTTTTTCTGTTTGTGTACAGGTAAAGGCCTTGCGACGAGCTGATCACCCGCCCAAGGAGTCTTACCGAATGTGTAAGATCTAGAAAAGCCGAAGTGAACGGAGAAGTTCATGGAGGTAAGCCTAGGCCCACTGGGGCTGTAGTGCCAAGGGAAAAAGTACGTCAGAATTTCTTTATTATTAATTGAATTTATAAGAAAATTGTTCGAAATGATATACTCCATGTTCATTGCGCATCTCACAAACCTGTGATACCGTTCTACAAATTGACTGACAGGTTTAAATCGGAACATTCCCGTTAATACGAGAGAATATTTTAGTTCAACTGACTTCTAGACCGCTGTATAATACCGTCTCAAGTAGGATTGTTGTGCATGGATTGTTGAGAAATTAAGCGAATGGAAGGTTCAGACAAATTAAAAATGGTACAGAATCGAATGGAAACCTTTAAAATAAACCCCATAATATTGTATTTCAGCATCCTGTTGCGTTGGTGTAATAAAGTGACACACACTCGACTAGAGAAACCGCGTGGGAACATACGTACTAATGGGGCACACAAACATCACTATAACACCACCACACCGATATTCATGGAGCTAAACAAAACAACGCGAAAAACCACAGAAATCGTAAGAAGAAAGTAGCGCAAGGAAAGATAAAGAGTGGCGTTCTCAAGCAAACGCATTTCAATGAGTGAACGACGAAAATGCAATAATATTGGAATATTTTAACTTAGGAACAAATGCAGTGTAGCAATTTCAACAAGAGAACTGTTGCCTGAGGATGGCCAAGTATGGCCGAAACATGTAGCAATTTAATTGTAAGTTTCATATTATTTTAGGTTAAGGGGTTTAATCGTAAACAAAGTTGCTTTAAAGACGGAAGTAAGTGTGTAAAGTTCCGGTCACGGTAGCCGAGCGGTCTAAGGCATGCACTGTCTTCGCTTGCTCGGAAGCCGGGATCGTGGGTTCGAACCTTACTCAGGGCATGGATGTTTGGGTTGCGGTAAACACATCTCTACAGCAGTGAACCAACATGCAACAACAGAGAAGCGGTGTTTTCTGTGGGGGTCGCTCCGAGGCTATATAAGGAGGATCTCAGACAGCTGAGAGATGAAACGGAATTCCGGAGTTGGCAAGTGGCAGATTAATGGCAAGAAAGGAATTTGACTGTGCAAAGAAGTCTTCATGTGTAATTTGAAATTACAGTGAGACTATTATGAATCCGTTGCCAGGAAGCCACTAGTGGAGAGTGTAACAGACTAAGGATACTAGTGTGCCTTACAGTGAACTGTAAATTGTCAAAATAGCGATAGCGCTATGATTGCCTGTAGTTTCGAGTTGTGTGAATAAGGTGCCAATAAATTCAATCATCCAATCCAAACATGTCTACAAGTCACTCACATCCCTCCTACACACCGCAATACAAAAGCTATGGCGCATATAAAGCAAAAGCAACCCACGTACATTTCACTACACGTGGATATAAAATCACATTATAATAAACTTGGGGGAAAATGTTCCATTTTTACAAGGTTTTCAGCATTAGGACCAGTTACGCTTGGGGATTTTAATGTTCGGCCATCCCGTCTGGTTTGACCAGCCTACGTCAAAACCCTTCACTACATTCATGAAGTACAACCTTCCCTCAAAAACTAGTAGCCCATCAGCTAATCAGGACATTCGCTGGTTTTTATATTAAAACCTAAAATTCATTACCATTTCCATAAAATAACGCCGCTGAACATATCCATGACCAGATAAATTTAGTACACATTCTCACGTCTCTTTTAAGACAAATTTTTACCATTCTCCTCCCAAATACGCCTAGATCTCCAAGGAATATAACATGAATATGAAAGAAATTTTAATTTTCAACAGTTCATTACAAATGTCTTTATAGTTTCAGCAAATTAGGCACATTTTGACATAACTTCATCCGTTTGGCTGAAGAGGTAGTTCAGAATTATCTTAAAAGTTGAAGCCATAACACCAGTCTACTTTAATGCCCCAAATATACCTTGAATGTTAACACGTCAAAACGAATTTGCAATTCGCAACTCAGAATTCTCTTGCAAAATGAGAAAATATGGTTACAGGCACGAGTGAAAGGAATTCTAATATACAGGATACACTTTTATAGACTTATTGGTAGGGCGCGAACATAATTATACTTCAAAGTAGTAATATCAGTTTTTTTTTCCCTTGGCACTACAGCCCCAGTGGGCCTAGACTTACCTCCATGAACTTCTACGTTCACTTCAGTTTTTCTAGATCTTACCCATTCGGTAGGACTCCTTGGGCGGGTGATCAGCTCGTCACAAGGCCTCTACCTATATATAAACACAGAAAAACGCTCACACACAAACTAAACATCCATGCCCCGAGTGGGATTCGAACCCACGATCTCGGTTTCCAAGCGAGCGAAGGCAGTACATGCCTTAGACCGCTCGGCTACCGTGACCGGCAGTAATATCAGTTACCTATTAAAAATATATATTTAAAAAGTTCTAATGGGAGGCAATGTTAATTTTCGAACTGCTACACCATGTCTCGTCCATCCAGTTGGTATGAACATCAGATTAACACCAGATGTGATGTAGGAGGTGAAACACGTTTCGCGACTGAAAAGACAAAGGTATTTTAAATGTGTGGCAGAGTAAAATCTCGAGAAAGATGCATGGACCAGTATCTCAGGAGGGGGCCTGGAGAATTGAAACTAAACAACAACTATAGGGATTCTGGAGTAAAGCCTGATATGTCAGTAGATAATGAAAGGAGAAGTTTGGAATGGGTGGGGCAAAAATACAAACTGATGATGATTTTCGAGAATCAAATGTCTCAATAAAATTCGTGGATTCTATTCTTATTTTATGGAGGCACCAGGTCGACTGCCCCCTGTGCCTCTCTCAAAAATGATCTTCTGGTTATTGGAGCTGGGGGGAAGGGGGTATGTGGCAGACATGCGGATGTGATGGTATCTAAAACTTGTCTTTCCTTATGAAATAATGAATGTGAACTAGAAGTTAAGCGAGTGTTATATTTTAATCTTCATATAGAGCCAGATAATTTAGCATTGAGTTCGTTTTAACATCCAAAAGGTAATTACAGATGTTCAAAATATACACCACAATATAAATATGAAGGATCGTTGCGTGCACGTATGTTTATGATGCCATTTTATTTTAATGCCTTCTCATCAAAATAGGAAATTTCAAGATTACAATATTACACAATAACTTTTCGTCTGAAACAGTTTTCAGTAGCTCTCCTTATCGGTATTCTTTTAAATATAGCCGAATTATATCTCTAGGACTTAGTACGAAAAAGGCGACGTGCTGAATTTAAACTAAAATAGGTTTGAATTACAGAAATAATTTATGGCCATGAATTCTCAACATTTTCTTTAACGTGTATATCCCGAACTAAGCTTAAAGGGGAATAAGGGCCGTGCCATAGCTCAAGCGGTTAGTCGCTGGCTTCCCACCGCTGCGGCCCGGGTCTGGCCAAGTGGGATTTGTGGTGGACAAAGTGGCGCTGTTGCAGGTTTTCTCCGAGTACTTCGGTTTCGCCTGTCAATCTTCATTCCACCAATTGCTCCACAATCACCCTCACCTATCATCTGGGGCTGGTACAATAGGCCAGAAGTGGCCGCAGTACAAGGGACTTAGTCCCAACCCACTAGAAATAAAAAAGGGGAATAAATCAAGCGAAAAAATACACTGTGTGGCATGAAAGACAGGAGAGAGAGCCGTTCCTAGGCAGCGGGCGGTAAACACGCGTACGCATCAACAAACAGCAAGGCCATCGCTAGACAACAGCCTGCTTACACGTCACGCAACGGTAGAGGAGCTGTTGCGGCGGTGTTTTCTACTATGCAGGTCCCGAGGTTATACAATGAGGACTAACGATATAAGAGACAAAACCATTCTCCCGTTAAAGAGGATGTTACATAAGGTCTATGGTCGCTAGGGAACAGTTGAAGAAAAACTCTGTTCGTGAGTCTCGAGGAGCGTGGCGAAAAGACGAACTGATTGAAGCTAGTGAGTTGCGATCATGAGTTACTTGCAGCCAAAAGCTATCCAGCGAGGACGTGAGCACGGAAGTAAAGGCATACCCATTATTAGGAGCTGTTACACAGCAACGTCTGTTTAAGACACAGAAATTTAACGTTTGGAGTAGTTATTTGTAGAATGTGTATATGCTTGAAACTTACATAGTTACCCGTAATTACGAGTTATAGGTATTCAATAAATCCAATTACCAATCCAAACCCCTTGTCCAGTCACTAACTCTCACTCATGGAGCTGAGCCTTTCTTGAGAATCTGCCAATTGTGCAGCTACTCTAGAAATTCTCAGCATTTTACGGAACCCGAAGGTTCATTACAGAGTTCACAAGAGTCCTCCATTTGTCCCTATTCTGAGCCAGATCATTCCAATCCATACCATTCCATCCTATCTCTCTAAAATCCATTTCAATATTGTTTACTCACTTACGTCTTGGTCTTCCCAGTGGTCTCCTTCCTTCTGGCTTTCCCACAAGTATGCTATATGCAATCCTCCTCTCCCCAATTCGTGCTACATTCCCTATCCATCTCCTCCTTATAACTTGATCTTTCTATTTATACTTGGAGAAGTCACTAACACGTGACAAATAATCTCTGTGTCGAAGTGGAAGGGTTTGAAATATTCATAATTTTAATGTATTTAAGTAAGAGTATATATTTTACGATTCACATTTGTCTCCGCAAAACAGTGTAATGTTGACGTTTTGTTTCTTATTAATCCCCTTTAAATAGAAATTTACTATATTCGTCTTCCTTGTTGGAATTCCACAGAAGTTAGAGTAGATACCAGAGAGACTTGAACAAAGCCCGAGGTGAAACTCCATACCACGGATTCGAGGCTGCGTAAATCATTACTGAACTGGAAAATGACTCTACAATGGAAGTTCGGTGCAGACATTAGCATAGCTTGTCGGAACTCTCATTTCGTGCTTTTACGGTCTATGTAACATTTTGCTTGGTAATTAAACATGGTGAAGGAGGCTCAGAACAATTAATTGCCGTATATATACAGTAGAAAGGGTGGGAGAGTTGAAATGATTTTAGTTGAAGTAAAGTTAAATACTCCGATTACGCCAATATACTGTCACGTGTATTAGTGATTATAGACGGGGTTTGGATTGGTGAACAGATTTACAAACCACTCACAGGTCGTAACTATAAATAACTATAACAGTATTGTTGATTTCCATACGACAAATCACTCCACACTAAATCTTCCCAGTCTACGTACTCGTATATTTCCACTAGTCATTACCTAGTAACAGCTCCCCGCAAGGGCAACTCTTCTACAGTGCCTTCACGAGACGTTCTCTGGTAACGAATCTTAGCAATGGAGATGCTTCCGCTTCTGTTACCCGCTGGTTAACATTTCACAGCTGAACCCTCTTCTGCCTTGTAGCGGCGATTCTGTTCAAGATAACTCCTCTGCACGGACCACGCAAAGACAGAATTGTATGTGTCGCGTCATTGAATGAGAGAGAGAGAGAGAACATGATGTGAAGGAAGAGAAGGCGAGGATAAATAAGATAGAAGCACAGGGAGATAAGAGAAGAAGAGGAAAAGTAGTAGTAGCAGTAGTAGTAGTAGTAGTAGTAGTAGTAGTAGTAGTAGTAGTAGAAAAGTAGAAGATTAAAAATGAGATAAATTAGGAGGTAGGAGGAACGAAGAAAAAAAGAAAGATGGGGAGAGATAAGGAGATGAAGTAGGGAGAAGCATATTAAAGAAAAACATTAAACAAAAAGAAACTCCGTGATTTCAGTCCGCAAGCGAACTATACTGACCGAGCGACCGCCGCTTGTCGACGAAGTTTAGTCCTAACTTTTGCGGATAGAGGGTGTCGCGTGGTCAGCGCAACGAATCGAAATTAAAAATTATTTGGGTATGAAAGGTTTAACCAGCCCCATGGGGAAGTGTCCTCTTTCAGAAGCTAATAGTTGCTCAGCTAGTCAAGAAATTCCACGCATATCATGGACCAAGAAGTTTCATTACCGTGTTCCCTGATCCAGCAGCAAATCAATCTCACCCTATTTCCTTAAAATCTATTATTCTCTCATCTACATTTAGGTCATACAAAGTGGTGTCTTCCCTTCAGGCAGTGTGATTACAATTTTGTACGCCATTATAATTTCTTCCATGCGTGATATATGCCCCCTCCATTTCAACCTTAAGGATATTAGAATATTTTACTGAATGCAATTTTCCCGAGTCTGTAGTTGAAATCAGCTTCATCCCTATGTTGCTGCGTGACCCTGCATACATGAGTAAAGCTAGGAGCCACAAATTACAACTAAACCTCTCTTCTCTTCTGATGGAAGACGCAACTTATAAATTATTAACTTCCTTGATTTCCCTACGTGCTCTGTGCAAATAAGTTAGGGACCTGAGAGAGAGGGCAAGTGATCCCCGGCCAAGCGACAGGGGGGATGGTTACTGGACTCTAAGAGCTGGGCTGCTACCATATTACGGAGGGGCCTCTCAGACTGCAGGAGGTAAGAATACGGAACACGCAAAACACAGCAAGGATTGAACAAAATCTAGAAATGTAAATTAAAAGCGTGGAGTCAATGTGAAGATGAAGATTTTTTTCTCATGGGGCGAGACTAAGTCCCTTGTACTGCGGTCACTGTTTGGCCTACTGTACCAGCCCCAGATGACGATGGTGATTATGGACAAATCGGTGGAATGCAACATTGGCAAGGGAAACTGAAACACTCGGAGAAAACCTGCCCCAGTGCCACTTTGTCCCCATAAATCCCACATGACCTAACCCGGGCTCGAACTCGGGCCGCCGCGGTGGGAAGGTAACTAATAATTAAATACTAAGGAAGCTAATGCTGCCGTAAAACATTAAAAGATGGTATTAGTGTTCCTACTGTCCACATGAGAATTCTAGTGTGTGGTTGGTTCATGCTTCGCATGGCCACGGGGCTGTTCATTACATGTGTTCTGTACTTTTCCCTTTATTAACTGTCCCAATTTCGCACATCATTGACTCCACGACACTGATTTATGATGCAGAACACCGCCTGATGGAGATTTGTGTGGTTAACATCTAAATCTGAAATAACTGTATAATCATGTTTCTCTCTGTTCGAAGAAGCGGAACTTCCAAGGAAGTAATTGATATTGAAACGGATGATCTAACACAGCTTCTCATCCCCCTTCCCCCTTCCCTGTCGCGTCTGCGCACTTGTGATGCAGACACTACACCGATCATTTCGGTCCTTGTTCAAATCAATGAATCCAGAAGTGAAGGCTTGAGAGAAAGATGGTTATGTAGTCACGTATTCCTGGTTAACGTGACTAATAATAATGGGTTCTGGATTAGATGACAGATTTATAGGACACTCACAACTAGTAGCTACAAATAATTATAAGACTCTAAACTGTAACACACAAAATAAAGTCTTCAACAAAAGATTAATCAACTGAACTCAACCAAATAAAAAATCTTCAACGTCTGCTTGGCACTCGTTGCTTGGAAACGAACCTTATCTGGTTAACACTTCGCAGCTAAATACTCAAGTAGTGAACTGCCTTCTGAATTCTCTTACGAATGAATCTTAGAATGAATCCAATTCACGAATCAACTCACTTTTATAGCGGCCACGCAGTCAGAACAGAAGTGAACAAGTCAAATGGTTAATTCCCTCTGTTGTCCTCTTGGTTGTCACGGGATTGTGTTTAGAAACTTGATACCTGGAAACGACTCATTCGCTGCTATTTGTTGTAATGGAAACTAGTCTTTGTTAATATTCGTTGCCGTGGAAACATGATTACCAAGCCGCTGCTCAGCAATGGACGTCTGCTCCGGCTCCACCGTTCCGGCTTTCAGCCGTCATGTCACAGTGTGAGACGCATCTCATCACTGGTGAATGTGTAACCTTAGGTCTCGTGTACGCCTCAACCAAAGTATTACAAGTCCCACTATAGGCACAAATGGCTCTTCATATTCTGTTCTATTCTGTACCATGTGATTGTCGACTGCTTCATCAAATGCAGCCCCAACTGTTGAAAATTTAAATCAGTTATAACTCAGTGTTACGAGACATGCGAGATTGTTCCTTCTTTGGCAAAGGATCACACGGTAACGTAGTTGACTGAGGCACGGTGTTACAGTGCGGCTTCGATTCCCAATATTGAATTTTTCATTTGATCTAATTATTCCAGCCGCACTATTGCCCAGGGGTCGACTCAGCCTCTAACAGAAATGAGTACTAGCTGACATCCTCACTGCCATCTGTGAGTCGATTGCTTGAAGAAGTGGAAGCCTCGACATCTCACAACCCTATGGGCCTCCACGGCCTGTTACAGGGATAGCTTTAACTTATCAGGAATTCAAATGGTTGCAGTACGGACTAACTGCATTAAGTCAAAGTGAAGAGTGTGGTGAAGTGCGAATGTAATGTAATTACTAAATGCAATCTCCGAAACCACGGTTAACAAGGAAGAAATGAAATTGATTTCAAAGGAAAAATTATCATAGGAGTAGAAAGAATAACTAAATTACGAGGCTGCATGAATTAAATTCTCCGAAAGGGAATGGAAGAAAGAAATGAAATCCAGATTTTATCGAAATAAGAAGTTATTTATTGTAAGATAAACCCAGATTGGAAGTTAACAATACTGATTTCAAAAGAAAAAACAAAACACAAGGTTAAAAAACGATCGCCATTTTTTGCAGAATTCTCTCCGAGTAACAGAAGGACATAATATTAATCGACAAGGTTATCACGAAATAAAAATCAATTTTTAAAATTAATTCTGATATGATAATTCCGAAACTGAGCACACAAAAAAAATTATATTACGTCACAGTGTTGTGCGTTGAATTTTCAGACAAAACAGATCAATTACGCATTTTGCTTTTTTCTTAGTTTTGTTACAATTTTGACAACCATAACGTGAGAAAGTTATATTTTATTAAAAAATAACATTTCATTTTCTTTTAAAGAACGTCATTATTTCAAATCGCTTAATGAGTGATGTGTACGTTCATGTTTCTTACACAGCGGAGGGATACAGGAAAAGCAGACGCACGCAGCCGCCGACCTGGCGCTTCTTTAAATCCCAGTCCCCATTCGCACAGAGAGGAAAAGCGATGTGCTGGTTAAAACTTACTGATTTTCGTACTGATGATTCATGTACTCGATTTAGCCGATATCTAACTGCAAACAAGTAAACAAAACTCCGTGGTCTGTTGTCCGCAAGCGAACTATACCGATGGAGCGACCAACGCTTGTCGGCGAAGTTACTGTAACATTTAGCGGATAGAGGGTGTCGCGTGGTCAGCGTAACGGATCCCCAAGGCCTTTAATCTCAGTTTTCTAGACCGAAGATATCTAACTGCAACCGGCAGAAAATCTGTTGTAATATTCATTGATCGAGCAAATGCACTCGTATAATCAAACAGAAAACTGGAAATATGTTATAATTCGATATCATAGTCTAGCTGTGCCACAGAAAACATAACTTGTAATGTTACAGTTTATTTCACAGGGACAAGCCTGCTTAATCACTTTCTCCTTAAGTAAAAATGTCATGTTCTTTTAATGTAACATTGTCAGGAGGAACATTACGGCTCGCTGCATTCAACGAAATTGTTAAGAGGTCACTGTTGTAATTGTATTTCGTAATGCATATGCTGTATATGGGGCACACCATAACGTACTTGGTTTAGGCACCATGCTACAGCCGGAAGGTCGCAGATTCAATTTCCGATTAGGTCACTGATTTTTTCAATTGACCTAATCCCTCCAGCCGCACTAAGGTCCTGGGGTGGCCTCAGCCTTTAACAGAAATGAGTACCAGAAATCTTCCTGGGGTGGGGTGGGGGGTAAAGAGCGACCGACGCGTAAGGCTGACAATCTCACCGCCATCTGTGAGTCGACTGTCTAGAAGATGTGGGAGCCTCGACGTCTCACAACAGTATGGACATCTACGGCCGGTTACAGGGATAGCTTTATACTCGTGTGTGTGTGTGTGTGTGTGTGTATATATATATATATATATGTGCCCTTATCAGGATTAAAGGAGTGCACTTTATCTTATGCCTCTCTCATATTCTGGTTTGTAGCGGGTAAATATGCCTGAATTCCTCTCGGATCCAATTAATCTGCATCTTCAGGAAACTTTTTTATAGAACCTATATTCTGAGTTATTGTTGTTTTTAAGATGTGTTGGGGCTACAGTGAAATATCTGGTCAGACGTATTTAACGAAACATTAAAATTCAAGAACTATGTTTAATTTTTATACGTGAATTATTCGTCACTTTAGAGCTGAAGTCGTTTTATCAAAATTTAGCCCTTTACTCTTACATTTACTTTATTTCCCAAAGGAACGGATGAGCGCGGGGTAGCAGCTGCATTTATATGTCAGGGACTGCTTTTAAACGTCTAGTGCAAAGTAACACAAGCGGATCCGTGGGCCCTGAAATGGTGTACACACGTTGCACGTACGAGAACTGTTTCTGTAACGTAATTATCCTTACGGGACGGAGGGATGGAAACATTTTAACATTTCGCAATTTTTCTGTTCGTTCTACTGTTTTCCTTTTCTTCTACTGTAGCCGCTTTTTATATTAATGATCACAATCAAATTATCTATATCAAGATTCAGGTCTTGTAGACATCGTAATGAGTCTTCGGGTAACATCAGTGGCGGCCATATTTTCAACAAGTCAGGCTTCTCAAAGTTAAATCTGTTGCATATTGTTACGTATGAGTTTCACTGCCGTGTTCATGAGACCCTACCAAGGGCTCGTATTCCGAGTTACATTAATTTAATTTACGTCCTCACACTTTGTTTCTTTAAGACAAATTTTAATATTTCTTTCTGCCATCTACAAACAGCTATTCTACCTAGCCTCTTTCCTTTAGGTTCTCCATTTTAAGCAATAGCAATAATCCTATTGTCTTAAAGCAGCGGTTTCCAAACTTTATCTAATGTCCCCCCTTCTTAACCATCAGTTTAGCGAAGATACCATCGGGTCCCCTTCTTAACTTCGTGCCTGCGTACAAACAAGAGGTTTTCCATTTTTCTATTTTTAGAATAAACAAAATTAAATTTTATAAATTTATGAGAATCTTTTCTTGATGGAAGGGCCAACATATTCTTCAAGAGGACGAAAGAGCCAAAGCATGGCTTAATCCATGAGGATAATGGAAACTAACTAACTTCATGGAGCTGAGCCCTTCTTCAGATGTTGCCAGTTGTGCAGCTACTCAGGAACTTCCCAAAATTTTATGCAACTCGAAAGTTTATTACCGTGTTCACAAGACCCCTCCACTGATCCCTAACGCGAGACAGATGAATCGAGTCCATACCACCTCATCTTATGTCTTCAAGATCCATTTTAATATTACCCTCCCAACTACGTCCTATTGGTCTCCTTCCTTCCAGCTTTCCAACCAACATTCTATATACATTCTTCTGAAGACGATAATGATATAAATTTTCTCAATGTTATGGCATTTGACAATTTTAATTTATTAAACTTCGCTGCAACATTTCCGAGAATATTCCGCCACCTAGTCAACTAGTCGTGCCCCTCCACCAGCAGAACACTTCGGAAACCAGTGCTCTGAGGCACCTGGAGGCAGCGCGACCTCCTGCTGGTAGATTTACTTCACTGGAAATTACAATTGAACATGGCACCCGAAGGAGGCAACGGGACATGGCACGGCCTACCGTGCGGAACTAACTCATCACTGTTTAGCGACACTGACTGATACGAATCCTTAAGGACTGGTGCTCAAGGATAGCTGTAACGAATGGAAGTCATTTCATATATTTGCTCTGGTTCTGTCCGCCTTTACACATACCAGAAATTTGTAAGTTATAACCTACCGCTAATGGTTTCAATCTGAAAAGTAATTTCTTCTCAGCCACACCGAGGTATTTCATTAAAGGAAGTCCGTAGGGGAGAAATAAAACGTATTACCATCGCGTCATTGTGACTAGCTGTGACCAAAGCTGATTTCAACATTGTATGTACTCGTGTACACTCCATGGAAGAAGACAGCCACTCTCTGTAATTGCATTCCTTTTGTTCATTTATAATTAAATTGTAATTATAAAATAATATTATAACAACTAATGAATTGAATAACTAAACAAATACATAAACTAGGAATTCGTTTCAAATTTATTTGTAAAGGGATAGCGATATTGGCAATGTGCTTAACAGTTACTTCAAATTCACTTCATTAAACCTGTATATGGAACAGTGTCACCAATTAAAATTTCTGTATGACATCAATTGTAGTCAGTATTTCACAGCACAGGAAACAAGTAAAATCGCCAAACAAAAGCAATCCAGCTACAGGGTCAGAGTTACTTTACGACTGGCCGTTTGCCGCCAGTCAGTTCGACTTGGCGTCAAGCCCCTTGAGACTCACGACCAGAGATTTTTTCATCTGAGGCCTTTTGGTAGTAGTCCTTTCGTAACATCCTTTCTGACGAGATGGGGTCATGCAACTGCAAATACTGCAACTTGTACATAAATTATTTGTAACATTTCGGCAAGAACCACATAGAACACGCCGTTCCCATTGTTATAATCCAATAATACCTACACCGTTGCATAGAAAAGGGTCTCTGTTTATTCGTCTATTGCATAACAACGGCTGTTGTTTATAGAGTCGCCGCTTAGCAACGGTTCTATAAATGTACAGTATAAACAATATGAACGAAGAGATTGAAGGAGAACATCTTCCCTATAGGAGAGATGTGGCTCCCATGCGGTGACTGTAGAATTTTGCTTTCTGGTGTGTGATGAGGTGTATGTTTGTGGATGATTACTGATGTTTCGGGGAAACTTTCTGCCTCCATCTTCAGATTAAAATCTTTTCCCTTATATCCAGAAGTTGGCGCCTCAAAAAGTCAGTAAACATCCACCAGATTGTACAGCGTCACGTCCCAGATTGCAGTATTCTTCGCAACATGCTTTCGTTTACTGCACATGATGTATAATTACAGGCATTATTGAAGATTTAAAGTATGCAATTAGATATGTAGGACTACAACATTCAGTGACTGTGTGACTGCATATTCGGAGATATATTTATTAAATTATTTAAACAGAAAAAAGTCTCCATTTTGAATGACTGATGGAGTATACTCAGATCTCAACCAACCGGAGCTCACTGGACAAACAAACAGGACAGGGATTAGGACTAATCTTCAGCTGGATAGTGACAGTTAATCAATATGTCTGGCGCAACAGGACAACTACTGTCCTGGCAGAACAGCCTCGGCGTGTATCCAATCACCGCAATTTTTCTGACGTAACAATTTAAGAGTGTGGAAGACCCCGATAAATGTAGAGTTGAAAATGAGATTAAAATGAACAAGTCTGCAGGTGCTAGATACTCTGGATGTAATGACTGAACCTAGGGCAGTGTCTTCATATTGCGAAGTTAAGAAAACGTCAACTTTGAAACCTAATATGAACTATGATATAACACGTCTTTAAAAATTAAGTAACATTTCAGACTTTTCTTTTAAACAGGCTGTCGAGGACCATAGGGTTGAGAGACGTCGAGGCTCTAACATCTTCTAGACAATCGGGCTCACAGATGGCGGTGAGGTTGTCAGCCTTACGCGCCGGCCGCCCTCTACCCCCAAGAATAGTCCTGTATTCATTTCTGTTAGAGGTTGAGTCGACGCCAGGGCCATAGTGTAGCTGTAAGGATAAAGTCAAATGAAAAATCTAATTACATCGTCGGAAATCGAACCCGCGACCTTCCGTCTTGTAGCATAGTGCCTAACCCAACTATACCACCGCGTACCCCCTAATTGAAGGTACTATATCGGAATTTTCCTGGAGAGACCGAATGAACCACGAAAAACATCAAGACACTCAGTGTTCCGGTCTAGATTCTAACCGGGAACCTCACAGATACGAATCAGAAGCGATGCCCGCTTGAGCCAGATTCCTCGGTCTGCATGCGTAAAGTTGATATATAGTCTACGTGGTTATATCCCTCTAATTAGGCTTCTCCATCCAATTCTGACAACTTCTATTAATGCAGAAAGCAACCCGTGCGTACAACTAAGCCGTGATGGAGGTAGAAACAATTACCCACATGCCATGTTTATTAACTCAGGAAAGGGTCGACGTCCAACATAATTAAAGCAGTAGGAAGCCACCGCTGCCACAGACACACCGAGTCAACGAATCCGGGAATGACGTACGTACGAAGAGTTCTCTCTTCTGGGATATAGAGAAGCTTGCAGAGCCTGCCCGCTACCGGCTTCAAACTGCGTTTCTTTTACGTCTTTTTCTTTCACTTTGCAGATGTAGGCGACATGTTACCCCTAAACGCCAACCAGTTTCAAAAAAAAAATCATAGGGTTTTATCCCAGAAGACAGATGTTTTCGTAACCACCGGTGTGAGAACCTCAAACCCTATAAAACTACGAATGGACCTGTGAGCAGAAGCCGTAGGCTGCAATCGCAGGAAAATCGTAAGGACATTTCTTTCATGTTAAAAAAAGAAAAAGGTAAAGCTATCCCTGCAACAGGCCGTGGAGGCCCGTAGGGTTGTGAGAAGTCGAGGCTCCCACATTTTCTCTAGACAATCGGATCACAGATGGCGGTGAGGTCAGCCTTACACGCCGGCCGCGCTTTACCCCCGGGAAGATTCCCGGTACTCATTTCTGCTAGAGGCTGAGTGGACCCCAGGTTCATAGTTCAATTAAAAAAAATCCACCTCATTGGTACTCGAACCCGCGACCTTCTGGCTTGTAGCTTAGTGCCTCAACCAACTACGCTACCGTGTGCCCCGCAGAAATGGCATTTCTTACAGCTATAATGGAATACAACTAAAGGATTAAATTAAGAACACAGTTATCGGAAATGAAGTTAATATATTAAATTTATATATCAGAATTCAGAATAATATAATTAATTAGGTTATCATGGTGAAAGAATGGAACCCGAATGCATTCCAGAACAGCTGATGGACCATACACCATTTAATATTTAATGAAATATACTTAATATGGTCTTAGTCCAAATATTTTGGAACAAAAGTAACGCATCAAAACTTATTCAGGAGGAAATTAAAAGGAGACTGAATTCGAGTAATTCTTGCTACCATTCAGACCAGAACCTTTTGTCTTCTCGTCTGATGTCTAAAAACGTAAAAATTACAATATCCAAAACGATAATTTTGCATATGGTTGTGACTGTGTGCGAAACTTTGTCTCGGACATTGAGAGAGGATCATAGGCCGGGGGTGTTTGAGAACAGGGTGTTGAGGAGAATATTTGGAACGAAGAGAGATGAAGTGACAGGAGGTTGGGGAAAACTGCATAATGAGGAGCTTCATAACTTAACTTTTCTTTGAATATAATTAGAACGATCAAGTCATGGAGGATGAGATGGGCTGGGTATGTAGCATGAAACGGGGAGAAGCAAAATGCATATAGAACACTGGTGAGAAATCCAGAAGGAAGGAGACTAGTACGAAAACCAAGACGTACGTGGGTGGATCTTAGAAAATTGGATGGGGTGGTATGGACTGTATTCGAGGGATGTTTGCGAACATAAAAATGAAGCTTCGCTTTTCAATAAATGGATGAAAAAATTTTCAGGAAAAATCTATATCATAGGACTGGTAACAAATCTAGGAATGTATGAGTTCTAAGACTCCCACGAAATCTGTCCTCTTGAGGTCTGGTGAAGAAGCAACCGCCTCGAGGCTTCCTGGCAGAAGAAACGAGACATATGGGATTCCTTAGACGCTGCTGTGTAGTAACATTAAGAGACGAACTGCAAAGTGTAGACATTGGAGGCACGTTTAAAACTAGAAACTGAGCAGATAAGCAAACATTAGCATATAAATTGGAGATGATAGGTTGAAAGTATAGAAATAATACGTGAAGTGGCGTTACCTAGGCTCCGAAAGAAAACAACAGACATAACAAGGCCTTCAAATAGACGGAAAGACCAATTTCACACCTGAATTTCGTAGTAGACTCGAAACCAGGTCAACCTAATCTCTGCGGGGAAGAGATGTGAAATGTTTGCCTAATGAAGGCTGTTCAGGTAATCCATTGGATTAAGCCAGAGATGGATCCAAAGCCGGTATGGATGTCAGTGAACAAATAATTTCCCAGTTTTCATTCTGGAAATCAAACCTCGGGTTTTGTAGGACCCAATCACTTTACTGACTAAGCTTCAATGGTTGTGTCGTAACATGCGACTAGCGTTTTCTGTTCGTCCGACAAAAAATAAAACATAGTTAAATAAAAAGTTAGTTTATTCTCTTTGTTTCATGAGGCACAACGCCAGGATGAAGTATGGGAGAACAGAGTTATAACTGCGCACATTCTTAACCTAGACATTACACACAGGTGAGCGATCAGCTTCAGGCTCCTGCCATATTACCCCCGCGGAATGCGCCTTTGTTACTCATTACATAAGGGGCTGTGTTCGGTCCAGAGCCAGTCTGGAAGCTTGGAAAAGATAAATATCCCTTCTCCCTGCACGGAATCGAACCTGGTTCCTCGGTCATCCAGCACGTATCCTAAAAGATATTCGGGATAGCTGAAAATCGATACAGAAGCTACTGGGATTAGAAATCTGTTGCCGTGGTAACGTTCCATTTCCATGGTGCTTACCCTGAGTGACACCTGTAAGTGTCAGCTGATAACCTCTTATCGCGTGAGGCATGACACTGTAAGCCAACTCTCGTACACTCATACGCTGCCTCTGTAATGTGTAGGACTTCCAATCGTGCGCATGAAACAAGGGCACATGCGGCTAAATGTCATTGGACCCGACACTGAAGGCAGAAAATGCTTGCTGTTTAATATCGAGAAATGCAATTTTCGTAGCCAGTAGGATCCAGCGGCCAAACCGTTTCTTAAATTCTGCCTTAAAAGTTTCGACAGAAGTTGCACGAAAGTGTTATTCTTTTTCCTCTTCAAAGGATATGACCTCAGGCGTCTTCCATCTTCAGTATCGTTGTCTTCACTGTCTCGTGTCTTCCTGTAATCTCTGAGTTCTTCCGAGTTAGGAGTACATTTGCATCCACTCTTAAAATGTGTTCATAGCAGTTATTCTTATGCTTTACCATTTCATCGTTTTGACGTTTTTATATTTAACTGGTAACATATACAAATGTTTCTCTTACAGTATAGGAGGCTAAATCCAGCCAGTGATCTTAGGAACGTCATCTCAGCTGACATGATCTTTCTTTATCCGATAAATTATCCGCTTTCACAGCTGTTCACTGTAAACTGTTTGAGATCATTACATCTCACTTCACAATTTACATTTAAGTTTGTTGAAGATCATATAGAGAAATTTATCACAATTTGTGTGAGCAGAATTCTTATGGATAACAAATACTGCTGCAGACACTGTTATCCAGTGTCATTCAATCTGTGATCCGTGAATCACACTATTCTGCAACTTAATTTGCAATGGCAGGTATACCATGTTTTATCAAACTTGAAAAAATAAATAAGAAAGCCATCATTACGGAACTTGCTCTATCCTTTTGCTATTTCCTCTTTCTAAGTATCAAGTATTCCTCAAGACTCCATTTTCTCAAACATCGTGAACCTGTGTGCTTCCGTGAGGGTGTCGGATCAAGTTCCTTTACAATAAATCTATTTGCTGGTTTTCAAGAAGAGGCCACAAATCGATTATTTGGAATCACTTATCTACCTACCAACTACCTGTCTATCTGCCCGTCCGTCCGTCCGTCCGTCCACCAACCCATCCATCCATCTGTGTACCTACCTATCTACCCACCTACCTACCTACGGCTCTACAACCCTTGTGGACCTTGAGAGTTGTTTCAGTTTCTGAATCCTATACACAGTCGGTAGGACTCCTTGGACGGAGGATCAGCCCTTCGTAAAGCTGCTACCTACACACAAACACATAATAAACGCACGCAGACATCCATGCCTCGAGTAGGATTCGAACACATGATCCCAGTGTTCGAGCGGGCAAACACGGTTCATGCTCTAGACCGCGCGGCCACTCTGACCGGCCAGGAATCAGTTAGCTGTGTACTATTAATCGATAAGACGTAACACAGTTTTTCGTAACTGATACAAATCAATGTAACTAGAGCTAGCCATGCAGAGAGCATCAGAAGGGTGCAGTCAGGCCTTCACTAAAAGCCGATATGTTTGTTATTTGCAGGCCCGCAGTTGATACACAGTCAAAACATTTTTTTCAGTATGATGGTGGTCTCTACATACTGAGGCCTAACGGTTAGAGAGTATCTGAATAAAATATCTAAACAGAAGGATTGGGCGGGAAGGACCAACCCCTTCGTCCACTCGCTCCACCGATATAACCACACAGGATTTTTCCTTTTTGGGGTTATATGAAGGACCAGGTATTCCATCCGAATGTTTGAATGGTTGAATTCCGTGCAAGACTCGAAAATGCAGTTGCTTCCGTGACACCCAAGATGTTGGAAAACATATGGCGTGAAATCGAGTGCCGTTTGGACAGTCTGCGAGTTACAAATGGTGCTCACATTGAGATGTATTGAACTTGATGATTTGTTATTGCAAATAAAGCAGACCAATTCCCTTTATCTCGTACACTCTAAGTTTTGTGTATACTTGAACTGGTGAACGAATTGTGGTCAGCCCATAATTCTGTTTCCCAATTGGGAAGCACAAGCAGAGTCAGACAGACAGCGCCACCAACAATGCCAAAGAAAGGTCGGATAGATTTGTGGAAGGTTGTCACAGATAAATACGAACCAGACACGAAGAAACACACGCTGAATAATGAATAAAAACAACGGCGGGATTGAACACAGGATCAACTGGCCGGGTTTCTCCGGCGTGCTGAACAGATTTGCGCAAGAGAAGGAAAAAGAAGAGACAAAAGAAATAAATTGCTTTACCCTGGGGAGACCGTAAAACATGGACAACGAGTCAACAATGTCACGTTCCAAGGGGTCAAATTTAACCTGTTAAGTTGTGCTCATGACGTATCAGTGGAGAGCAAACATTTGTTTTCGAAGTAATTTATGGCGCTCATATTTCTTTAAATGCTTTCACATTCACAAAGATCATATAAATTAAAAATATTAATGGAATTAAACTGATTCTATACTCTTTCCACCAACATAAATATGTCTATCTGCATCTTTCTGAGACTCAAACCCTAAGTTCAGTGTAAGATTTTATATTCACAACTTGTCATAATTCTAAATTTCAAATATGCGATCATATTATGACTCCTCATTTATCACCATTAGATAAAAAATGAAATATAAATTTGGGTCTCATTAAAAAATGATATTAACAGGCCAATCAACTGCAAATGTTATACAAATTATTCAGTATATAAACTTTAATATTTCTGCATTTTAGTATGAGTGTGTTACTTCCATCTCAGAAATTCTCATGACTTTAGTGATATTTCCTTAATGATAATGAATTACAATTTAACCACTGGATTATACACCATATCATAATGCTCTCTCCGTGTTTAATTGAAATACAATAACACGAATAAAATTTATTAAAGGAAAATATTACCACGTAACTTGGTAACGTGACAAGTAATTAATGGGTTCCGGATTAGATGAATCGATTTATTGATATTCACCAGGTGTAATTACTATTAGTTGTAACACAATCCTACTGTAACTATAACACTTCGTAACTACGAACAATGTTAACACCACATACACTGAAGATTTCACTTCTGACTTACGACCATTTTAAGGCATTCAAGAACATTAATCAGAATCGTTTAGTTACGGAGACCAGCAGTGAAAATATATATTTGATGTTTTCTATTTGAACGGGCCTACAAAACCCTCAGAATTTGCCGCGAACATCGTAGAGTACAGGTCAAAATTTTCTCACCCCTGTAACAGAGAAAGTACTTACGTAGAGAGCGCCGTCTGGTCAAGAAGCAAAGCAGTCGACAGTGAAACATTTCACCAGAGCGGGAAACTGCTGGATACGAGCCGGGAATATTTCATCAGAAGAGCTGTTGAAGAGAAAATCGTGAAAGTTAGATCATTAAAAAGTATAATCTGTAATAAATAATAAGTACATTTACTGGTTGTGTATTATGCGCAGTAGAACTGGATGGGAGATTCATTATGAATAGTCACGTGGGATATCTGTGGTCCTTGAATTTGAATTATGTAACCAGATGACCGGACCCTTCCCACGGTACCTACATATTCAATCCGTGAAAAATGCCTCTGACTTCAGTGTCTCAAAGTAGACTCATTTCTTTCACCGGGACCTGAGTCTGTTGTTTAAAAATTCAAAACTAGAAAAAACTCTCTTTTGATCTACTGTACACTTCTGGAATTCCATTATAAATGCTACTACAAGAAATATATAAATGAAAAATATTATATTATAAAGTGTTCTGACAACTGTGTACAGTATAGCGACGGGCTATGGGCTGGACGACCCGGATTCCATTCCCGTCATTGAAAGTTTATTACCTTCTCCACAGCGTCCAGACCGGCTCTGAGACCATTCAGCCTATCGAATGGGTATCGGGGGCTTTCCCCCGGGGGTAAAGAGACTCACAATCAATCCTGAGTCGAACGTTCTTCCTTGACTGTCGAGGACTCGCTTCATTTCCGTTCTGATTTGATTCTGTCCCGTCTCGAGGTGGACCCATAAAAAACACAGCTCCGTTGCCTAGAAACGGAAGGTAACCGATTCTTTCCTGCGTATTCGTTGGTTAAATCTATTAATTTTGTTTACTGTGAAACAATATAAACTATTTGCCTTTTCAGTTATGTAATTATAAATATTGCTGGTGCTTTAATGAAGCACCAATCCATGAAGACATGTGAAATATACTCCATGGATTCTTAACCTCGGCACTAGATGCAGAATGTCGTTGCCCAGCAACGGGTCTACATATCACAATATTATTTAAGAGGACGGAACAGGTGAAACATGGCATATTCCATTAAGAAAATGTGATGTTGATGATGGAAAATTTATTCAAGGTAAAAAAGGAGGTTCATTTCCTGGGTTTACGGGAGTAATAATTAATGAGGATCCTTGCTTTTGATAATACGACAGAAGGAATTGGCAACAGACTAGCAGAGGAATAGATCAGGCCACATTGCCTGTGGAGCTAGCACACAGCGGAGGTTGGCTGAAGGTTGAGACGGCTAACTGGATGGAACCTCGTAACCCTGCAGAGGAAACTGAAAGAATCGTGCGGTGGAGAATAGGAAAAGACAGACAGGCTGATGTAGAATAATGAAGCCGTACTTTTAAAATGAAACCAAGCTTCGAGTGTGGGACGTAGGAACAACGCACATTTCAGTGAATAAAGAAACCTACAGTCAGATATGGAGTTGCGACGTTAGGCCCAATGCTGTTAAGTATGTGGCAAGGCAGGAGCAGCAGAGCGCGGCAGAAGTAAGCAATGGATTTCCATCTCTTACTGTATAATTCTTCTTCTTATTATTATTATTATTATCTTTGTATACATAACAACGCTTTCAGCACCTCAAATTATACAGGTAAATTTGTTCCTAATTAAGCACTACGCCATGAGGGAGTGGATGTACAGACCCACGTTTTCTTGACCTAGGCAATAATTGGTGAGTGATCAGCTTCACGCCTCGGCCGTTTTATCCCCGGGGAAAATCACCCGGTACCCATTGGACAGGAGGTTGGGTGGGCCCCAGAGCCGGACTGGACGACATGAAGAAATGAAAAATTTGCTCCCACCGGGACTCGAACTCCGACCCCTTGGTCGTCCAGTACGTAGTCAGTCGCTACACCGACTGTGCTATCCCGGGTGTCATATTATACAGGTACCGTTAATTACGTGATTTGAATGAACTGAAAAGGACATGTAAGGAAGGGCCAGTGACGTTATCTTAGGCATTGTCCCGGGGTCTGCCTAGGGAAATAGAAAAACTAGGAGAAAACTGAGTGAAGACTGTCTGTGTCCTGGCCAATATTAGAATCGATCACCTTTCGAAAACAGGTCAGCCTGTTAGGTAGTCCAATCTCACCTCCCTCCTGTAACATTTATAGTCTATCCCAGAGGAGCAAATATTTTCTTCAGAGGAAAACATCACTGCTGGACAGTTTTACAAAGTTTTAGGGAGCAAATGTGGGGAGTGGGGGTGGAGAGTCCAAGAAATGACTCCAAGTCATCCTCTTCCTTTCTAATCTATGATAAAGCCTAAAACCAGTTTCAAGATGAAATTAATCGTTCCGTCCATCCATTTGTTTGCTTGGCTTTATCTGGACTTCCTATGCGATTACAAAAATAAGTTTGTCTCTGGAAACGTTCGACTGATAGACAGATGGACCATTCGACATATGAATTAACTGCACGACTCATACGTCATTATCATCATCATTATCATCATCGACAAAACAGCCTTTTGTGAGCCAGAGCCTTCCTTAGAAGATTCTGCCAGATTGCATCTGATTTTCGCATCAACAACTTTTTACCGAGCAAGAAGAGGAATGCATATGGGATATTGGTGGGAAAGCCAGAAGGAATGAGTTCACAAGGTAAGCGAAGAAGTGTGTGAGTGGACAATATTAAAATGGATCTTACAGTGATAGAGTGGGATCGTATGGATTGGATTGGTCTAGCTCAGGATAGGGACCAGTGGAGGGTCTCTGTGAACACGGTAATAGACTTTCGGGTTCCATAAAATGCTGGGAAGTTCTCGAGGAGCTGCACAATTGGCGGCTTCTCAAGAAGGGCTCAGCTCCATGAGTGAGTGAATATCAACAGCACTGCGTCCAACCCCCGCAAACTGGACTAACTGTTGAATTGCGGCTAGCCTTCGCCGGCACATTGATCCCTACTTCCGAGTCCCGCGGGACTCATGACCAAATTTAGTCTCTCAGTTTCGGGACTCCCCCCCCCCTCAACCTGGAGGGCCAGGTCACTCTATTTATGTCCCTCATAACAGGGTGGCCCAGTTATACCGCCAGGCACCACGTTTCCTTTCCATCGCCTTCTACGACTCGCATGGCTATGGTGGAGTCATTCCATCTGCCTCCGGACGGGGAACATCTCATATATGCGTACATAAAGTAAGTTGACAGTTTATAAAACGAAATTATCTTCTTCGAGGAGTGTAAAGTGTTGCGAAGGTAAAGTTCGATATGAGACGGAGGTGAATGGCTGTTTCACGTTTCGGTCACTTTACACTTAGGGAAGAAATATTCCCTCAAAATCGGAGGCACAGGGTGTTGAGTATTAATTGTCAGAGAATAACGTACACGCCACTACAGTCCATGACACTCTTAGGGCGGCTGCACACCAACTACTTCAAGACATGAGGCAAAAGACGCAGTCTTGCTTCATTCGTGATTCGTTAGCATGAAGCTGACGTCAGGACTCAGACCGATGTGCGGCAGTTTTCATTATCTCATTCGTTTCAACTGTGCTCCTTTCTTTGCGTCATGTCGTGTTTTGACTGTTACATGTCTTGACGCATACCGGTGTGCGGCCTACTTTATGTGTGTAGAGCAGCAAAAGATCGCTTGTAGTATTCGTATAGTAGGTCTGTGTAGTTCGTATCTTAAATTGTCCAGCGATGTCGGACAATAATATTGTGGGTGTTGAGATGGGTATGACATGAATAGAAGGGCTGTGACTTATTTTACGGTGAAATTGCAGCAGCATTTGTCTGAACTGAAGAAACAGAAAACATGCCAGCAGCATGGAGGGTCTCCGGCCGAGGAGTGTCGAATATGAAAACAAGTGGTTGTTTCGGAATTTATTATTTTAAAGTGTCTATATTTATAAACGAACGTGATTATTGCCTTGCCACAGTAAGTAGATGAAATAAAACCAACAAAATCTGGTAAGAACCAATCGCATACTTTCATTTGATACTAGATTGACCGTATAGAAAACGACTCGTCCAATAATTCTTCTACTGGTGTGTATATTCGCTGAAACTGTAATGACTTTACAGAGCCGTTGTTTAGCAACGAAAGGGGAGTACACATATAGATTAACAGAGCGATGGGAAAGATTTATGAAATACGCCGTTGAGATGGACTCAGGTGCCATGATATACATGCCAAGTTTCGTACAGATCGTTACAAGGTAACGACTCGGTTAACTGTATCTCTCCTCTCAGTGCTAGGCAACGTCTCGGTAAACATGTTCCAGAGGCAAAGAATACACGCCATAAATAGAAGAATTGTTGGACGCGTAATTTTCTATGCGGTCCGTGTTTTAAAATGAAAACTTGGGAGTATTTCTGTGGTCCCCTATGGTTTAGGGGCACGCGGTGACGTAGCTGGTTAAAGCACTATACTACAAGCCGGAAGGTGAGGGTGAGTCGACCCTCGAGGCCATAATGCAGCTGGAAGTATTAGGTCAACTGAAAAATCCAATGGCCTCATTGGGAATCGAAGCCGTGAACTTCCGACTCGTAGCACAAACTACTTCTAAAGAGGCATTACTGTATTTGTCATTGAGCATGGGACTATAACTTGGATAGGCGAAGTTTCCTGGGTGTACCCCGCCCAGTCTATGAAAAGGTAAAGTTGTTCCTGTGGCAGTTTAATTAAGCACTATGCCATAAACACATATTGGGGAGTGGAGGTACAGCTCCACCATTCTTGGTCTCGGTACTGAATGGAGGTGAGAGGTCAACTTCACGCCACACGCAGCATTATCGCCGGGGAAATTTTCCACCGGGGACCCAATGGATAGGAGGCTGTAGGGCCCCAGAGCCGGTCTGGACGCTGCGGAGAACAGAGAAATCTTGCCAAGCTGGAGGCGAGGGTATGTCTTTATGCAAATTTCAAAATCCTCTTATTTCATGTTTATGGGCAAAATCCGATAATTTGCATACTGCTATACTGACCCCCCTCAGGCTGGCAGTGCAGGTTAGAAGAGATAAAGCAGGGAGAATGGACCACGAGATCACTGGTCAGGAAAGCATTCTGCCACAAGTAACACTGCCATAGTAACAACCCTAGGCTGCAATTGAAACTTTTACTTTTAAATGCTGGCGTATTGGTTCATTTCACAACTCCTACTAAACCGAGTACTTTATACAGTGTCGAACTGGAGATACACCGTGAATGTTTCTTCTGTTATTTAACAGCGCTTCCTCACTTCTTGCACTAAATCACTTGAAAGACCTGGGCATATATCAGGGATAATATTTGCACAGGACTGAATGTGATTAGTATATACGGGGGTTTGTAGTGTTGATGAGATTTATTGGACTCTTCGATACACAACGCTTTAGAGTTCACTGTTACACACATACGAATACACACACAAACTAGTGTTCACAGTTATGTCTTCACTGTCGTTGCTTAGTAGTGGCTTCTAACGGCGGACGTTCTCCTTCATCCGGGTTCCCGAAATGTCCTCAGCCTCAGCTACCAGCTTCTAACAGGAACGGCTCACTAAGACTGAACTGCAGTTCTCTGACTTACTCACTAGCTCACCAATCAACTCTTCATTCCCTTGCACTGCACTAACTACCTCCCAGGCTGGCGGCCATCTCACGCCAACCTCCTACTCTTTTGATTGACTTTAACTCAGCCGATTAAAATGTAGACCTGTCCTGCCTATAAAACCTCGGCACGGACCGCGTAGAAAACACGTCTCCTAATTGTTACAGTTCAATTGTTGCTTATTAGATGTTGCCTAGCAGTGGGTGTTGTTTACTGAGTCATTACTTAGCAACGGGTCTACATGCTACAGTATGCAGAATGATTATGATGACTCAGGAAGGATGTGCAGGGAATTTGCAATGGATTATTGTTAAGTTACGATCTGATACCTTATCTGGCAGAGATGAGGAAAAGCACGAAATGGCTAAATAAGGCATCGGTCTGGTTGGCTGAGAATGGAAGATCTGATATCCCAGACATGCAAAATGAATCACTGCACCGTTAAGTTTGTCTCCCTCTGACGAAGATGATAACGAAAGCAACATTGTTGTTTTGATCATACGAGGCGCTGCACATCCACGTGTAGAAGCATGTTGATTATAACGCTGTAAAGTGGGTCTAGTGCACCGACCTGTACCTCAGAGGGGAGCGACACGGTTCCTCAACTGTACACTCCAGCTTTGAACATGAGCGCCTTGTTGTCTGTCTATTCAGTAAATCTTGCATTGTTCAAGATGGAGGCACACAAACTCTGCCATGCGGGTGGTCGGCCAGCCGGGTAAACCTGAACCAGGAAGGGTAAAGCACTTCATGACATCCCTATATAACGCTTAACTATAGCTGGTTCCTATGAAGCAGAGCTCAATTCGCAAATGGAGGCTGTGAGGCACAGAGGTGACATCTGCAGTCGAAATATTAATCTAATCCTTAGCTCAGACATGGAACTGCTCGCCAGCAAGGGATCAACTAATGAGGGCGAAGGTTTTTTATTTCTTGCGCCCCCTCCTCTTTAAACATTTGTCATGCGATCACAGAAATATCGAACCGATAAATCACGTGTTTTTTTTTTTTGCAAAGCGCACGACGCTTCTATCTGCATTTTTATTTCCATAATGACATAAATAGTCTAGCACTGAATGCCTATACTAAAAATGAATTTAACTTCATTTCTTACCAATTCAATGTAGGAGACGGCTTATTCATACTGTAAAGTGTATATCCATTGCTAGGCAACGGGTCGGTAAATATATTCCCGCTGAAGCAAAGGCGCGGAACAATATAGCATCCATTGCCATGTAACGGACCAGTAAACACACATCCTTAACAAGAGAGGACGGTGTTTTCCGAGGGGTCAGTGCAACGTGTTTATAATAAGTATTCGGCTGGACAGGAGTAGTAGAAGAAGAATACAGCGAAGTACATTAGAGTAGTCGGAAGAGAATTGGATCGAGTTCTGCAGATGGAAGTCGAAGATGGCCGAGAGGAAATGCCAAGAAAAGAATTAGATTGTGCCAAGACGATTTCATGTGTAAACTGAAGTGACAGACTGTGATAAATCCGTTGCCAGGATACGACTAGTGAATACTGAAAATCCTAGTGCGTGCGTAACGGTGAACTGGAAAGTGTGTAGAATAGCGATAGCGCAGTATAGCCTCTAGTCCCGAGTCGTGTGAAGCTATAAGATGCAATAAATCCAATCAACCGATCCAAAACCCCGTCTTATAAGTCACAACCCAACAGATGACAGTATGAAGGGAGACTATCTGGTTCGATGCAATTGGGAACGGGCTTGCGTCCCTCATGAGGATTGTGTACATCTAACAACCCAGAGTAAAAATAAGTATTATAAAGGCCCTTGGAACTGACAGGCTTTTATGAACATGGCAATTAAATTTTTGCCCCATAAAGGCGGAGTATTTCTTAATTAGCTAAGCGACTATTGGGTTATCAAGGAGAACTCATCTCCGTAGAAATGCATGTGCGGTATGATCGAACGGTGACAGAGCGATTCTCCTCCAGCCTAAGGACTGGGTCGGTACTAACAGCACCTCACTCTAAAAAGCGCTGTGTTATGAAATGTTATACAGGACCTCGAGTATGGCACGCCTTTGCCGAGACGGTAATGAACTATCAGCTTCCATAAAGAACGGCACACTTCTGGGCTAGCTGAGTGACCACTAGAATCTCCAGCCCTCAGCTGCATGGAGTTACTTTTCTCGTTCGCAATCAATTATTTATTCATCATAATTCATAAAGTTATTTAAAGGGACTGGAAGGCGAGACATGCAACAGGAGTGAAACCTGTTTATTTATATTATGTTTAAGCATCCTGTTGCACTATACACTTCTATATGTAATAATACAAATGCCGTCGTGAATGCAACAGTTTATTTGGTTGTAGATCTTTGTCTTTCCTTCCTCTACACTACATGTTTCGGCCGTAATTGGCCGTCATCAGGTGTATTTTTCACTATGTAGCTGTCACACTGCACACAGTCCAAAATCTAAAACATTACAGCGTCTTCACCAAGCTGACTGTCACAAGCTGACACTGATTACCGCGTCCGGATGAAATTCCTGTTACGGGGAGAAGTAAATGTACTTTGATGGGGTAGAATGCAGATGATTCAGGGTAAAGATACTTTCTTGTGCAAGAGAAAAAGGGTTAATATATCTAGCAGGGAGTAATAAATATTTTGTTCTTACATAGCATAATGGTAAGATAAAATTTTCCCTGTGCTTAACTAATTAAACACTACTCCATGAAGGCGTATGGAGGAGTGCATGTATAGATCGACATTTTCTTGACCTCGGCACTAGTTGGATCTGATTTGTCAGCTACACTCCTCGGCCGCTTTACCCCAGGGGAAAGAGCTCCCGGTACCCATTGCATAAGAGGTTGGGTGTACCCCAGAACCGGTCTGGACGACGTGGAGAAGAGATTATTCTTTACTCTACCGAGGCTCGAAATCCGACCCCTCTGTCGTCCAGGCCGCAGCCAGTCGAGCATGCTATTTTGTTTACAGTAGTAGGGCTGGATTTAAGAGGAGCGACCGAGGTAGTCGTCCCAGGGCGTCCAGAAAACAGACGTAGTATCCATGAGTTTTGCCGAGACATATACTTCCATAAAATCACAAAATCTTTGTTTGCATTTATAGTGATCACAAGAAATACGAACAAAAAGATATACCTGTCATATCTTAAATTTGTTTTTACTGATAGGGGTTTCAACATTCTGAATTCTCCGGGGCTCCCCATTACCGCAAATTCCGCCATAAATAGTAGATCTAATGTTCCTTAAATTGTATAAGTTTTGTCTGCATATGGCGAGGAGAACTTAACAAAAATCGAAAGCAAATCTCTGTAGGCTGGGGCGGCATTCGAACTTTACTCTGGCTTTTCTAGGGCCCAAAATGTTTCCAGCCTGAAGCGGCGTGGTCGATGCACTAGCAGGTGTTATTTTCAATCAAGTTAGAAAGAGTCCCCGCCCAAGAGATTATTAGAAGCATTAAGCTACCCCAACTGTACGAAGCCGGGATAGCGTAGTTGCTATAGCGACTGGTTACGGGCTTGATAACCGAGGGTTCGGATTTCGAGTCCCGATAGACTCAAAATTTTTTCTTCTCCACATCGTCCAGACCGGCTCTGGGGCCCACCCAGCCCCTTATCTAATGGGTACCGGAGGCTATTTCTCCGGTGGTAAAGCGGCCGGTGCGTGAAACTGACCACTCACCTCCAACTATTGGCGAGTCAAGAAAAGTGGATCTATACATCCACTCCCCATACATCTTCATAACGTAGTGCTTAATTATTTAACCACAGGGACAATTTTACTTTTACTTTAGTTTACTTTCCCAATTGTACAGACCATGAACTGCTGTAGTAAACTATGAATTAGGAAGGACATAGTAGTAGTCGGGGCTTATTTAATGGGACTAGCTCAAAATGAATTCATTAGAATACGGTAAGCGAAGTTCTATCATATAGTGATAATAAGAAAATGTACATTTATGCAAGTTTGAAATAGGGAAAAATATTAATAATATCGCGTAAAATTAAATAATTTTTTAATATTTTTCTAGACATCTGTGGGATATATACGTCCCAAAAGGCTCGCAAGGGTTAGCTGGGAGTCTTGAATAACTTGTACAGTAGACGCGACAGCAAAACCAAACAATGAGCTCACTAAACGTCGTATCCAAGATTTCATCTTACGGCAATTTACCAGCAGTAGTATGAGTAACTTGTGGTCTTACCTTCACAATGTCAGTATTTTCTATGCATGTCCTTATGTCGAGGGTGCAGTGTAGGACGTCGCCCAAGATGACAGAAGAGTCAGTCACGGAGAACATTATGTGAGTCAGCGCAGAAATGTAAGTGCAGTCTGCTGCAAGGAAGCTTGCCGAAACACGCGCGGTCTGTTTCGTTGAGGAGACGGTCCTGGAAAACACAGCAACGCTCGAGGTACTGCAGCCGCAGACACTCTGCCCCCTCCTGCAAGCAGAACCCCAAGTCTAACGAATGTTTTGCCAACCACTCAAGTACTCCTATGGATCTATACGAGAGTCAAGGATTTCAAGACGCTGGACAATTTAATTGTGGTTGTCTTCTGGGTTATCATTTCCTGTAATCTGATAGATGGATAGCAGAGTTTCAGAAGTACTGCTGCTTCCACCTTCAGATTCTTCCATGAAAATAGAGGCAATAACTTTCTTCGAAACACTCATATCCATCTAAGAAACCCAGAAGACCACAGGTTAAGTAGATACCAGTAGATAATCAGCTTCTAACAGAAATGAGTACCAGGATTCTTCCTGTAGGTAAAGGGCGGCCGGGGCGTAAGGCTGACAACTTCACCGTCTGCAAGATGATTGTCCAGAATATGTATGAGCCTTGACGTCTCACAACCTTACGAGTCTCCAAGGCCTGTTACAGGGATAGTTTTACTTTTTCACTTTTATAATTTTAAATTTCCCACAGACCATAAAATAACTAGATCTTAAATTGGAATTTAAAGGAAACATCTTAGAGACATCCTTTCTCTGTAACCGGCCAAGTACCGTGTCAAAGAGAAAACTTCAGGCTTAAAGACAAAGGGTGTTATAGTGTGCTCCATATTCAGAGCTATCGCATGCCTCAGGAGTGCGGTGATAGATAAATACAGAACAATTGTAGAATGGTGATTAGAAAGGGAAAGCCGAAAATCGAGAAAGCCTGTTCCATGTTATTTTTTCATCGAGAATCTCGTATGAGGTAACCCGGGATTTGAACCTGAAAATCGGCAGTGATGAGCGAACGCCTAACCACTTGAGCTACAGCACTGCCTTTCAGAGGAAATGGTAAAGACGTTTACGTAAGAGGAGAAACCGTCAGGGAATGGAATCTTCCAGACAGAAGGGACTGAGTTCCTTGTCTGCACACACGCAAACATGCCTCAGTAATCTGTTTGCACTCGCAAGGAGCTCTCCCACCCACAACAATATCCATGCCGGCGATAAATTGCCGACAGCTTAACTACTGCGACATTACTACTGCGGGGTATTTCCGTGACACGGCAAACAGCACTAAATTTACCACACAAATATTCAAATTGTTCCACAAACAACCACATTTACTTCGAGTAGTCGTTTCCTACTACTACGACTTTTAAAAGAGTGCTTTATACCCTTCTTTAAGGTTGTAATTAAATTTGGCGTCAAACTTTATTTCAGGAATTAGGGTAGATCAGTCGGTATAGCGACTTCTTATGGGATGAAAGATCTGGGTTCGATTCCCGGTAATGCAAAGTTTTCTCTTTCCTCCATGACGCCCAGACAGATTCTGGGGCCCACCTAGTCTCCTTTCCCATGCGTACAAGGGGGCTCCTTCCTCGGAAATAAAGCGGCAGGTCTGTGCAGCTCACCACTCACCTCCATCTAGTGCCGAGGTCAAGAATGGTGGAGCTGTACCTCCGCTCCCCTATATGCCTTCATCGCATAATGCTTATTTAATTAAGGGATAAGTATGCCTTTCTTCGAACTTTATTATGATTTCCTTAAAGTGGAAATATTTGGAGTTGGACATGGCGTAAATATTAGGTAACGCTGTTTGCTAAATGGACAAACGGATGAAATGGGAGCTGTATCCTGAATTCAACGTAGGTTTTACAGATACGGTAGGTCTATTGCAAAATTATTAATTGAATAAATACGGAAAACAAACAAAGACTTCTTATTACAGCATTTAGTTGGGAAGCCTGACGGCAATAGCCGAAACTCATGTTTCCTTCAGTGTACCTGGAGCAATATTGATGTTTCTGAAAATCAAAGTTTTAATAACAGAGAAACTTCACGAGATTGACGTTCACATGAAGGTGACTCTTCTGGCGTACTACAACACCGTGTACTCTGGTAGTTCGTTACCAACACATTTCGGAAAAGTATAGAAGGTGGAGGAGACAACGTCAGTAAGGATATACTAGATTATACGGTGTCACATCCTAGAAGACAGCAATATTCAAACAGAAAAAATTGACTAATATTGTATTACATTGTGATATGACGGCTGAAAGCCGGAATGTTGGACCAAAAAGAATGCAGCCGTTGCTAAACGACGGCGTGATTAGTTCTACACAGCTACTCGCCCAAACATCCACAAGCTCGACCTACAAGAGAAAACAAATACAGAAACACGCACAAAAACATAAGTTCATGTAAGAAAAGTTTACTTCTGCTCCGATCACAACAACTATAACGGATAAGAAATATTTAAATGTTTTGGCATATAATTTTATACGTCGGCATTGAAGAGAAGACCACTTCTGCAAGAAGACCAACAACTCAACAATATTGTATAACAACAAACTACAACAAACATAACATTTTAATATTTGACCTAGAGTATTATACGTTGGCATTAACACTGGTAAATACGTAATATGTATAATCCTACCTTCTGCAGTTGTAATTTTAGCCTCTATAAAGGATAGGAGGAGAGAAGCAGCGAGTCTAAATATTCTACTTGACGATGGACATAAGGAGATGAAATATATTGTAAAATAAAAATAATACTTAAAATTTATTCACGAATCGTGTTGACGGAGACAATAATAACCTAAAATATTTCCGTCTGTTGATTGGCAGAACGGTGGTCCATAGGTATTTCATTAATATATTTCAGAAGTCACTTTAACTTAATGAAATGTTATATATATATACATTATTGCTATTATTCAAAATTTAATTCCTCTGTGAAACAAGCTACGACACGAAAATTAACTTCATGGAGCTGATGCAAAGGATATGGAAGGAAGTTGTCCTGGCCAAATTTAAGGTGTTATCCTGGAACTTTCCTGGACTGATGAAGACCTCGAAACCCTTCAGTCGGAATAGTTTTTCGGGCAAAAGGATTGGGCACGGGATCTACAGAATATTAAGCAGGAATGCTAATTATCACAAAGGTTTTGGCCATCCCTACGAAGGTAAAGTGGTTCTGCTGTGCCCAGGGCATAACCTACAGTCAGAGAGACAGAGAGAGAGAGAGAGAGAGAGAGAGGTAGAAGCAACCTCGTGGCGCCTTTGTGGCGTAGGCGATACAAAATTGAATCTCGAGTGGGTTCTGGAGAGTGGGGTGCATTTCACTAGGGATCACAAGGGATCGGCAAACTTTGCAGAAAGTGCGTCATAGCTATGAATCACTGCGACTTTACAAGCCGAAACAGAGGATGTAAAGAGGGTAAAGTATTGGCGCTACAGCCCAGTATAAGCCTCGACGTCCTTGCGGATGTACAGGAAGGACATTTCTTAAGCTTGTATCCCAAACGCAGGCGAGTGTCTAGTGTCAGGTCCACATCTCTTGCCTCCCGGGATGAGATAGTTGGCTGGATCCAGAACCGGTCTAGATATGGTGCCGAAGACAAGAATCTCCGCCCCCTGCTGGAATCGAACGTCGATTCTCTGGTCGACCAGACCCTGGTACTGTATCCCGATTATGTTTCAAGTGTTATAGCAGTAGAACCGCTTCCGTGAACTAATGATCAGAGTTCCTGGCTACAGATCCAGAGGTCCCGGATTCGATTCCCGGCGTTACCACATTTTCTGAGAAGTAGTGGGTCTCGAACGGGCTGAGGATAATTGAGGAGCTATTTGAAGGACATAGAGGCTCCGGTCTAGAAAACCGAGATTAACGGGGAACCGTTGCGCTGACCACGTGACACCCTCTATCCTCAAAATTGGCACTAACTTCGCTGACAAGCGGCGGTCCCTCGGTCGGTATAGTTCGCTTGCGGACTACAGGCCACGGAGATTCACCGGGATGTCCGTCTTTATCAACTACCTCGTGTAGCCACACAGAGAGGTAAGCAAGGTAAGTTTAAAGCTTACTGCGTTGAGTTACGTTACAATATATAAATCTGTATTCGTAATATAATCTATGAGGACAGAGATTAGCAGGGATCATGTATCAGAACAGCATATTTTGAATGAAATGTCTTTTGGGCCGATTTTGTTTGTTGTAACAGTAACGCTCTAGACTTGTATTCTGGGTGTGTTCGGTTCGTATCTCGGCCAAGACACAGGCTAACCTATTTTAATCGTGTATATACTCAGTCCATTCCAGGCTCCAGTTTAGTACCTTCGTTGGGTCACGATCCCTTGTTCTGAAATGCTTTGCAACTGATTATTCACCAACTGTCCTAGAACTCGATATTATGCAATCCATATAATCACAGAGACTGACAGCATCGTTAAATAAACAACTAAGAAAAATACTTTCTGATGTAAGATCCTGAGACACGCGATAGCGTTGTTAGTTGAGGCATTATGCTTACAAACCGAAAGGTCGCGGGTTTGATTCCCGATGTGGTCACTGGATTTTTCAATTGACCTAATCATTCAAACAGCACAATGGCGATGGGGTTGACTCAGCCTCTAACAGAAATGAGTACCAGGAATATTCCTGGTGGGTAAAGGGAGGTCGGCGCGTAAGGCTGACAACCTTACCGCCACCTGTGAGCCGATTGTCTAGAAAATGCGGAGCCTCGACGTCTCGCAACCCTATGGGCCTCCACGCCTGTTACAGGGATATATTTTTATTTAACATCCTATAAAATAACCTCTTCCAACACTCGGGATGTTCATTAAAGTACGAAAATGACAAGTACATTTAAAAGTATTAAAAATTTTCACGATTACTTATTGATCGTAGCACATCAGAACATCAACATCCTGTTGAAATGTCTATTTTCCCCATATATTCGCTCCCGTCCCCGTGCAAATTGCACGAAGATGTACGTAAGACTGACAACCTTACCACCATTTGTGGGCCGATTGTGAAGATGATGTAGAAGCCTCGACCTCTCACACCCTTAAAGCCCTCAATGGCCCGTTACAAGGATAACTTTACCATAAAGAACTCAGAATGTCAAATTTATAGGAGTTCGTTCATAGTAAATAATATTACTACATGCCTAGAGTCACAATACCGGCGTTAAAGCGATATCGCACTGCCAAATGAGTCCAACGCGAAACATGGAATGGAATTTAGGCTGGGGCCACACGAGCTCACAAAATGCGTCCGTTGTAAAGAACGTACTTATGTACGGATAGTGCTGAGGACACCACACAGTTGCAGAATGCGGTGCGTAGATTTTTGTCTGCAATGGAGCCAGAAGAAATCGTAGCATTCGCCTCTCTTGCTTATTTCTACAGCAGACGTCATGACGTTCGTTACAACGGACGCATTTTGTGCGCTCGTGTGGCCCCAGGCTTCAAAATTGAGAACTGGATGAAAAGCAACGAAGCATTCATGTGACGCTCAATTAGTATGATATTTGTCGAGTTATACCGTGCAGATCCTGTTGCCAGAACACTTTAAAGGGAAACCTGAACGTTTGTAACATTCGCTAAACCAGTCTGTGATAAAACTTCCCGCAGTCGTCCGCATATCTTGCCTTTCACCACAAAAATGAGACGGTAGCCATATTTATCCTGTGGTGATTTATTTTATGACGTCAGCAGTTAGCCTGTATAGCACAGAAGGGTAGGACTGGCGAATAGTGAATTGGAAGGAAACGGTCATGACCTCATCGCGATGTTATCTCGATTGTGTTCCTGGAGTGTCTGAGTAAAATTATTAACTACCAGTCAGAATAACTGATGTCCCTGCCGATACTCGAACCAAAAACCTCACGAGTATAAGTCTGGAGCTCTAATACTACATCAGCTCTTTCGCTGAGACGGTATCTAGTTGAACATGGTAGTTACTACACAGTTGACAGGAAATACAAAAGCAGGTATTACGCTGAACGTAATTAAAAGTAGCGTAGACATCTTGAACACACAGAGTAATACACTATATTGGGTTTTTGGACTTTATCCATCGTCCAGGTCCAGTGATTGAGGCTAGCTCTTTCTAACGGACCCAACAGAATAGGTGTTTTCCTTCATCTGAGGACGGAAACAGATCCAGTTTCCGAAACGTCGTGTTTTTATTAGTTATCTTAAAAACCAGGATGATGGATAAAGTCCAAAAACCCAATATATTAGTGTGTTATACACCATCGTCAGAATCCTATAGTAACTACACAGAGTAATATTAATCCGAATATCAATCACAGACACACTCAGCATCGTGAGGAGCTAATTCAAGGAAATAGCACTCCGGTCTAAAAACCCGAGATTAATGGCCGTGGGGGTCCGTTCCGCTGACCACGCGACATCCTGTATCTGCTAAAGTTGGCACTAACTTAGCCGACAAGCGGCGGTCGCTCGGTCGGTATAGTCCGCTTGCGAACTAAAGCCACGGAGTTTTGAATACCTGAAACAGTTTTTTTTTTAATTTGTATATAAATTGTAACGTGCTATCATATGGTCATTGCTGCGCAACTGCTACAATATGAAGTTAACAGCCAACGATGAGTCTCCACGGTTACAACGAATACATGGAAAGTTCCCACAGCGACAAACGCAATAACAGTGGTCCGTTCCTTGGGAATGTCCTGGACAACAAACGCGTTTCCTAGGAGATGAAAGGAAACGAATTGTTCGAAGCGTTGCATGACAACAGAAGGTTCACTGCGTAGCAACAGCAGTCCCAAGGGACTCGGACCCGAGAAAGACTGCGCTGACAAGGACCAGCAGCATATACAAAAGAAAAAACAGTCCTCTCGTCAGAGAGAGAGAGACCCACAAAAACAACGCCGTAACTGTCAAGAAGTAATAAATATCTGGTCATGAGCCCCAGATGGGGCTCGACGCCAAGACTTACTGACTGTCTGACTGACCGTTAGCAGCAATGTAACTGGACTTGACTAAGAGACCAGAGTTGAAGTATAGCAGCCGCCGGGTAACAGTGAAGTAGTGGATAATTGTTATACTTAAATGTGTAAAAGCGTATGTTTAATAAATATTCGCTAAATCCGAAATCTGCGTGAAATTAATCGTCCCGTTACCTAGGAGACAGAAGTAGGGTACCAGGTAACACGCGACAAAATATATACGTATATATATCATGGCGCCTGAGCCCATCGCAGCGGCGTGCTTCATAAATCCCTCCCATTAGTCTGTCTGTGTACGCTGCTAGGTAGCGGCTTGGTAAAAACGTTACCGCAGCAACGAATACACACGAAACAATGAGATTGTTCGACGTGTCGTTTTCTATAGGGTCTGTGTCCTGTCAAAGGAAAGGAAGCGATTAGTTCTTCCCAGATCTACTTGTTACACATGCAGTTATTGATAAGAAGGGAAAATAAAGACTTCATTGCAAACTATACTCAACACAGGCTTCCAATGCAAAATTTCATTAAAGTCCATTAAGTAATTCCTGAAAATAAATATGCGAACATGGCCCCATTAGGAGCCGGGATAGTTCAGTCGGTATAGAGACTGGCTACGGGCTGGAGGACGGAGGAGTCGGAGTTCGTGTCCCGGTGAGACAATAATTTACACTTTTCCATGTCGTCCACACCGGCTCTGGGGTCCACCCAACCTTCTATACAATGGGTACCTGGGGTAATTTCCACGGGGATAAAGCGGACAGGGCGTGAAACTGACCAGTCACCTCCAACCACTGCCGAGGTCAAGAAAATGTGGATATACATCTACTCCCCATACGCCTTCATGGCGTCGTGCTTAATTAGTTAAACACAAGGACTTTACCTGTACTTTATAGTGTTCCCTTTCATATCTATATTATATAACCAATTCATTTAAAACAGAGTGCATCATCTTCAGAGGCATTATTGAAAGCGACAGTATCATTCACAGAATAGCATCAAATAGATAATTTCTGTCAGGGTGAAACTCCTACAGACTCAAAGGCACATAGGAATAAAGCGCTGGCACTTGCAATCAAATTGAAATTAAATTAAAAATTTTGTAGGTTTCTATAGTAAAACAAGTAAACGCAGTCCTAATGACTGGTTTGTAAATGACTTTAACGGTGTGAAATCGGTTGGGCAGTGGCGCGTGCAACGCTTCACAATCAACGACCGTATTCAATTACACTGAGCTCCGCGAATGTATATAGTCTCTATGACAGAAAGAAACCAATTAGTATTCACGCACACAGCGACACTGCCGGGCGTACATGGAGGTAGCAGGGCGATTCCTGGCGGCGTATTCTGCATTCAAAATTCAATCTGACACTAAGCCCTCTATCACACAGAGAATGTTACTTTATCAAATGCAGCAAGGCTTATGCTTATACAATTTATAACGCACCGGTATATCAAGTAGTTTTTCTAACAAGGCTTTACCCTGTAGCTACATATTGTGACATGTAGACCCGTTGCTTGGCAACGACTAGATAAACATATTCCCGCGACAACGAATAATTAGGCAACAGTTATTTAACTTCGGTTTCTATGCAGCACGCTGTAAATACAACAATAGAGGAAGAGATGTTTTCTATGTCGTTCGCATATATCCATTATGGGGAAATGGATGTTTTCTGTGGATCCGCCTCGATACTATATAAGTAGTCCATTCGTAAATCAGAAGTCAGGGACGAAAAGAGAACCCAGTGTCTGGGGGCCACCCTGTTCCTGGGGGGATATAAATACGAGGAACTTGCCCTCCAGGTTGCGGGAGTTTCGAATTTGAGACAGTAAAATATGATCATGAGTCCCACGGGATTCGGACCTGAGGATGACTGCGCTGGCGAGCACCAGCCTCAGTTGTAGACGACAGACCTATCCTCTCATCAGAGGATTCTCAGCGGCTTGTATCATATAGCATCGAATGGGAAAGCAGTTCTGAAAGCTGCCTGGATGAATACGGTCGTGTAGTTTTCTCGCGAAAAACGAAAAAAATATATAAAAACTCACTGGGATGGCCAACCTTCGGGCGGAGAGTGGAACCTGAATCGGAGCAGAACTGTTAACCACTACAATTGAAATGTTTGTTGTCTGAAAATGAGCTGAAGTCTTAAGAGCATCTGTTTGTGATATTTCCAAAAATTATTATTGCCAGCCATTTTCGCGTGTCATTAAAACAATTTGCAGAATTAGAACAGTAATAACTTAGTAGTATTAAGCTTTAATGGGGACGAAAACAGGATAAACAAAAGTATTCTAGGAATGTTTCCGTTCCATAGATTATGTGACAGAAATTTCTCAGTTTTTAATTAACTTCCAGGCAAACTTCAATACATTTAATTAATTTCTTTGAAAATAATTTGTAACGCAAATTTATATGTACAGAAGGACGTTCTGTCAGACGTACTCTAAATAAAATGTAAAAGTTCACTCTGAAGGAACACAATTTAATGTTGTTTACGCTCGGACTGAAATTAATATTACTGGAAGTTGTTTACTTGCTGAGAACATGTAGGTCTATATAAAATAGGCAAGTTGCTCATTGCACTAACGTCTATAAGCATCTCAAGTTGCATGGTACTGTTTGTTCTCACGGATAAATTCATTATCATACGGCGGTATTACACACAGAATATGGATCAAGAGTGGTTTCACTGTTGACATATTAATTATGTCTATTTATTTTTGTGTCCTTTAAAATAAAATAATATAATTCGATTGACCGCCACGAAGGCAAGCCTTCTTCAGATCTATCAAATCTTGCTTTATTAAATAAAATTGTTCGAGGTACAGGCCTGTTTGGAATACATGACGTATAGAAAGTTGGATCTACTCTCGGCTTGCCCAGTTGCTTGTGATTCTAGTGATGAGGCTTGTATTCAGGAGGTGTCCGGCTCGAATCTTGATCCAGACACGTATTATCCTGACTTAGGCTTTTCGTGGTTTTTCTCAATCCCTACAGGCAAATGTCGGGATTATATGATAATTGAGGCCATGGTCGCTTCCTTGCACACACTTTACAACTCATAATTCGCTATCACCCAAATATTCGAAGCTATAAAATCTTGGTTACTGAGAAAAAGAAAACTCCGTGGCCTGTAGTCCATAAGCGAACTATACCGACACAGGGACCGCCGCTTGTCGTAGAAGTTAGTGCCAACTTTAGCGGATAGAGGGCGTCGCGTGGTCAGCGCAACGGATCCCCACGGCCATTAATCTCGGTTTTCTAGACAGGAGCCTCTATTTCCTTGAAATAGCTCCTCAGTTATCCTCATGAGGCTGAGTGGACCCCATTCCAGACCCACTACTTCTCAGACAATCTGGTAGCGCCGGGAATCGAACCCGGACCTCTGTATCTGTAGCCAGGAACTCTGACCACTAGACCAAAGAGGCGGTCCTTGGCAACTGAGAGAGTCATTAAATAAATGACAGGTAGATTAAAATATGAAACAAAATATTCCCGTCATCGGATGATTGCTTGTCACCAATGCTTGAGGTACTAGACAGTATTCAAAAGCTTCCGGGTGAAATTGCAATCATATCACAAATACCAAACAATAAAGGTAAAGCTATCCTTGTAACAGGCCATGAAGGCTCACCGGGTTGTGGGGCGTCGAGGCTCCCAAATTTTCTCTAGACAATCGGCCCACAGATGGCGATAAGGTTGTCAGCCTTGTGCTCCCCCAGCCTTTAAACCCCCAGAAGATTCCTGGTGCTCATTTCTGTTAGAGGAGGTGTCGATCCAGGTCCAGAGTGCGGCTGGAAGGGTTAGGTAAATTGAAAAAATCAACCTCATCGGGACTAGGAACGTTCCAGCTTGTAGCACAGTGCCTCAACCAACAACGCTACCGCGAGCTCCTCCAAATAACAAGGAAATTATAATAAATCAGTCAGTACGGTGACCAATTAGCAGAAATCGGAGACAGACCTAAATTCCAGAACGTTGTGTACATCATATATACATCAGACAAGGAACGATGTTACTCAGTCAGTGTCAGAAAAGTTTAGAGGACCATCATACTTTTCTCAGTCCATTAGTCTTCCGCCTCTCGTCCAGAAGATCAGCTGTCATTAGAAATGTACGAGTAATTTGATTCAAGTGAAAACTAAACTGAAGTCGACATGAAACTTCATTAACAGAAATCCACAGCCAAAGAAAACTGCACTGAATTGCTCGATCTGTCTCTGCGAGTTTACTTCTTTTCAAGGGAACGCGCCAGAAGAAGATATCCATTTTCCAACTTACTGCGTAGAAGTCCCACAGCACTAGGCTGGCCACTTCAGATAAGAGCGATTTCGGTGGAGAGCTTACCACGGACACTTCAATCGATGATTTTGTCCTGGAAACGGTTTATGCTCATATTTGTAGCCTAAATACAGAGCACAAAACACGCTCGTATGTAACTGGTCATGACGACAGAGAGAATCTTATTGGAGAAATAGCCACACTACACGTACTACTTAATTAGTCAAATAATTCAGCGGTATTTTCTCAAAACAATTTTAATGACTATAGTCTACATTCGTGAGCCGGGGCAGCGCAGTAGGTATAGCGACTGCCTACTGGCTGGACCATCGAAGCCTCCTATCCAGTGGGTACCGAGGTTTTTTCACCGGGGGTAAAACGACAGGAGCGTGAAGGTGACCACTCACCTCCAGCTTGTGCCGAGGTCAAGAAAATGTGGATCTATACATCCACAATCCCATATGCCTTAATGGCATAGTGCTTAATTATTTAAGCACAGGGACAAATATGCCTTTAAATTTATAGTTTACATTCACGAATCGGTCGCCTGAAACTGGTTTGTGAAATAATAATGGAACAGGAGACCTAACGAGGGGGAAGTTTTTTGGAACCGAAATATCCAAATTTTCGGTAAAAGTAAAGTAAAGGTATCCCTGTAACAGGCCGGGGAGGCCCACAGGGATGTTTGATGTTGAGGTTCCCACATTTTCTAGACAATCGGCTCAAAGATGGCGACGAGGCTGTCAGACCTACGCACCTGCCGCCCTTTACTCCCAAGAATATTCCAAGAACATTCCTGGTACTCATTTCTGTTAGAAGATGAGTCGACCCCAGGGCCATAGTGTGGCTGGAAGGATTAGGTCAATTGAAAAAATTTAATGACCTCATCGGGACTCGAACTCGCGACCTTCCGGTTTGTAGCATAGTGCCTCAACCAACTAAGCTGCCGCGTACCCTCCACATATAGGGTGGATATTGAAAGTAACACACCTTAGAACAGCATAGTAAACAGTTTGCTTCCTATGAATCACATTCTGCAAAGGCAAGGAAACAAAGCAGTTCAAGTATCTGAGGCGCTTCGCTTTCGAACTCTCTCTTGCGTTTCCACAGAGAGTATTAAGATCCCCAAACTGAGGCCTCTCACCGCGTAATATCCGACAACAATCATTGTTCTAGTCAGCCCCTAATATTACTGTAGGAGGAATTCTATTCTTCCACCGATGAAGCTGGATATAATATCTCGAATATTAAAAGTACTGGATTCATTAAGTGCAATCTTTATTTCCTTCTTCATAATTCTTCATTATATATTCTTATTAATGTAGACCAAATGAGTTTTACTGAACCACTGGGTACGGGGTACAGAGGAATGGGAGAGACATTATTAAAGAGATAGAAGTCAGATAATGAAAACAGTGTTGTTATTAACCATAGGAACTTCCTATACAACGTAATTATCTGCACTTTTACGTTCATTTTGAAGCCTTCTACTCCATCTTGAAGCGCTCTGTAAGGCTGTTCTAATGATTCTAGAAAAGTTTGGGTTCATTATACCAACTTTATGTTGCTAACTGTCCATTATGTAAGATGTACTTCATATAGACTACATGCCGGGTATTCGTTCTACTCCCGTCTTCAGGGAATTAGTTGCTTGACATATCACGAATGGAGATATATACAGTATATTGGTCAAGCAATTTCTGTGTTTTATGAAACACAAAGGTTCATTGCCTTGTTCACAAAAGTTCGCCATTAGTTCCTGTACTAGAACAGATGAATCCAATCCACGCATTCCAAATTTTACTCATTAAAGCCTAGCTTACTATTTCTATCCCATCTATGCCTAGGTCTTCTAAGTTGTGTTTCCTTCCATGTTTTCCGATACAAGTTCTGTGTTTTCCCGTCACTCTCACAGGTTAAATACTCTCCATCTATCTTTTTCTTGGTTTAGTCGCTGTAATATTTTAAGCCCTAAAATAATGGAAAAATAATTGTTTTATTTATTTTAATGCGAGTACTGGATACAATACGAAACGATGACGAGCTTTAAAGGGAATATTAAACCGGCTTCCTGAATTCATATTATATTGTTTTCATTTCGGATCGCATTCATGTCTGTTATTCTCTGATATTAATGGAGATCCATTATTATTTGATCAGTTCTCCGAACTCGGCCTCCATAAGCATCTTAATGTATCAATCTAATTCCTGTCAGGTATGCGCTCCGTTGGAATTTCGGCCGAGCGACCAATGTGCTATGTGGAATTCCTCGGCCCTTCTAAGAAAACAAACTATTCGACAATATGTAATCAATGGAGTTGAGGAGGCATCTATAAACGAGACCGGAACCACATCAAACACAACCTCTCGGGTTTATTTCCGGCTTCGCCAACATTGAGAAACAGCTGAGAAAACTCACGAAGGGGAAGCAACTCTTCCAGTGGATTCCGGAAGTGGAGGCCGCCTTTCAGATACTAAAAGGGTCTATACGTACTGCCCTTGTTCTCGCTTACCCTCAACCAAGAGAGAGGTTCGTCATTGACACAGACGCGAGTAACGTTAGGGTTGGAGGAATGCTCTCCCAAGTAGAGGACGGACAGGAGCGAGTATCAGCCCACTACAGTGAGACGCTCAATGAACGCGAGAGAAATTACTGCGTCACCGAACAGATACCGCTTGCAATCGCGAGGGCTCTGGAGCATATCCATAGGAACCTCTACGGGTAGGAGTTGCACTTGCGCACCGAAAAATCTGCAGTAAAGTGGTTCATGAGTTTCGAGAACGCTGAAGGACAAACCGTCCGCCGAATTCAGCGCCTACAAGAGCAAACGTCCGAGCACTGTCAAGGCCGTGTGTCAACACAACGCGGCCGCTGCCCTTTCCCGATGGCCATGCCAGGCAGACGTCAAAGAGGAACAGGCAACCGCAGCGGCAGCAGCAGCCGGTTGGGACCCAACAGCTCTGAGAACGTAACAACAGAACTACAATGTAGGACCCATTCTGGAGACACATCAGGCTGAGATGACTTAGTGCGTGCTATAGTGAACTGCAGACTGTGTGAATTAGCTTTAGCGCTATAGTTACTTGTAGTTATGTTCTGTAAATGTTCAATAAATGCAACTACCAATCTAAACTCCGTCTATAGACACTCAATCATATGACAATATTAATTAAAGCAAGCAGAAGACGCATAGCTCAATCAGCCAAGTAGTTTTACACAATATGATTTCTGCTTTACGTTTGAGCGTTCATATTATATTCACATAGGCCTTTTCATAGAACTAACATAATTTTATATCGGAAAATTTATAATATAAGAGTCGAAATTATTAAAATATGGGCCTAGTGAGGCCATTCAATTTCTTCTTTTAATCTCACAGAATTCTTTAATAAAATGACTAACTTTTTGTTGTATTTTCACATATTACATTTGTAAGCGTATCAGTTCAAATGAAATAAAGCTTTCTACAGCTTATCGTCCTTACTCTGAAATAATATTTCGTCATGCACGAAGATAAATGGTAAAGTTTTATAATTTTTCTTTTAGTTCTTCCTATTTACGTATAAGTGTGACAATTATTAAAATTATCGTTCTGAGCCTCGTTCTGAAACATAGAGAACTCGAGGTGGAACGTCACGCGTGTCAGATTTGGGTTCACGACTACAATAGCAAAGTCGTTCTTACGAAGAAACTGCCCTCTCATTGTACTGCAACTTGATGGACGTGTTGCTAAGGCAACGATGACGTAAAGACTAGTTCCTTGTGTTACTAAGACAGAAACTAGAACTGAAGTATACACATCTGCAGCTCATAAATAGATCCCTTTAGCTCTATCAAGAAATTTATTGAATCTGGCAAAGATCTCGTGTCTTAAATATAAAAACAAGCACCATTTCATGAAGGCATATGGAGTGTACATGTATATTCTTAACTTCTGAATTAAATGACAGTGAATTGTCTGCTTCACGTTCCGGGCGCTTTACCCGCGGGGAAACAAATCATGGTACCCATGGGATAGGGCGCTGGGTAGGTACCGGATGCGGCCTGGCCGCGGTTGGGAAGAGGACAATCTCTTATATCCCGTCGGTAACTGAACACCAATTCTCTAGTCGTCTAGACCGAGGTCTGTGGCATTCAGTTCAGAATGCTTTGTCGGCAGGGCGACCAGTGCGATATGTGGAATTCCTCGGCCCTTCTAGGAAAACGCTGTGACATCAAACTGTTCGAACGTACTTAATCAATGCAGTTGAGGAGGCGTCTATAGACGAAACAAGAACCACATCAAACACGACCTCTCGATTTGCACCAGGTCTCTAAATGCCTCTTAAGTTAAGCAGGCCATACATAGTTTTATAACTGTCAAACGACAATTTACTTCGGTAACCTTCACTTCACATTGCTAGATGTCTCCATTTCTGCCAAGGACAAGTTGTGGCAGTGTCTCAGCAAAGGAAACTCCACGGGATTTCTCCCACCTCCCGGAGGGCCAATGCCTTCCATCTAGTTCTCATCAACGACTGTGCGAAACTTTACAGTGTTCTTGTGGTCGTGCCGACATGAAAGTAAATTGGAACATTTGTAATATATTAATTCAAGCAAGTACAAGACGCATAACTGAATCAGTTAAGTCTTTGTACACAGTAATATTTCTGTATCCATTTCTCCTTTACTTTTCAGCCTTCATTTAATATATCCACATAGGCCTTATCAATTGACTTCTGGCCCAGTACTTCAATGCGACATCTCAACTGTCCTTGGTCGTGGCTGGATCCCAACTGTCTTCAGCGGCGGCTATTCCAAGACGGTCTCGTTCACACGTCAAAGTCAAAGTCGCATTGCGACTGACGGTCAGTNCGTATGATTTAAAACCGTCTAATGTGAAAGGGTGCATTTGATCACGTACACCACTGAGTTATCGGTCGCCGTCCGGGCGCCGTGTGTTGTAGTGGCAGTGGACGGCTGCTGCACGGCACAGTGACGGCATTTTGCCGTCACCGTGTAATGTGAAAGGGGCCATGCTCTTCTTCACTCCACTGAAAGAATGTCGCCGTTCGAGTTTTTGCCGTGCGGTCAAAACCGTATAGTGTGAAAAGAGCCTTACGGTGGAGGCATTCGACCCCGCCTCCACACGGAGTTATTCTGTCGTTCATAAGTGTCTCAAGCTCTGCTTATATAGGCGTTATGCTTACCGGATACCAGACACCATTCCTCATGGTTCCGTTTCTACTATTTCGACAGTCCGTTGTTACGCAACGAGCCTTCGGTTGTTCATCTCCGGGGAGATTGGGCATTATCTACGCAACGGCTCACTGTTATTGCGTTACCATGGAAGTACCTACTCCAAACACGTTACAATATTGTCTTAAAATCCTGAAATAATTCATCAGTAAACATTATAAACATTGTGTAGGTGCTATATTGTGGAGTTAAGTTTAACTCATTTAATGCAGACACTGGCTAAACTTAATTTCTTCGTCGTATAATGCCTAGAATATAAGATGCATTTAGTTCCTCTCTGACTGTCTGCTACTCATTTGAGTTACTCTGCTGTTAGGTAAGGGCCAGCTTCTGCTCTCCCGCAGTTTAGTTACCGTCCAGCACCCTGCTTCGTACATCAATGCAAATATTGCCATTACAGCATACGATTTCTTTTTATTTGTATTTTGAAAGCAGGTTTGCCAATACTGTCAGACTTGCTTTTAGCCCCACTGTCAGTACATATAGAGCACCGACAGACGCACGACTTGTGTTTCTTTACAAGCCCGTCGGTACTCAATCATTATTTTCTGGTATGGGTACCGGGGAGTCCCGATCACAGCGGCCTCGCGGTCTAAGGCATGAACTGTCTTCACCCTCTCGAAGCATGGATGTCTGTGTGCTCTTATTGTGTATTTGTGTCCTGTGTGTACCTTGCGACCGGCTGATCCCCGACCACGGAGTCCTACCGTCTGTGTAAAAGATGAAAAACTGAAAAGCGGCAGGGGTCCAACAAAAGGCTGTACAACCATAGATTAGATATACAGACAGATAGATAGATAGATAGTCCCGGCGCATTCCGACCGAAAGAATGGAATGATTTATAATATTCCAGAGAGTCTCTAATATTTCTCTACAACACAGAGTTCTTTAAATGTATAATTCTTCCTAGCACCTTTTTTATATTTGTATAGATATTGGAAAGAAAGCAGGTTTCATACGCTACCAGAGAACTTCTTGTTCTGACGTCACCAGTCGGCGTTCAGAGCGAAAGTGGAGTAGCTTAGAACGCGATGCCTGGAATTTAAACACGAGACGAATTTAATTACAACCGCCTTCACCGGTGACATCGATTAAACGTGGCTCCCTAGAGTCACTCATCGGTCCTGCATTAACCCGTTATTCTCACCCGTTCAACAGGAAGCATAAATTGCTATGTGTCGCTACTGTAAATTAAATATGTTCCTAACTTGAAAGTGAACATACACGTAAATAAGAGAGGGATGCTCAGATTCACTGATTTAGTCGAAACTGATCAATAAATCGCCGAACACAGCGGCCGCACGGTGTAAGTCATGAACTGTCTTCGCTCATTCGAACACTGGGATCGTGGGTTCCAATCCCACTCGAGACATGGATGTCTGTTTGTGTTTATTCTGTATTTGTGTTAGGTAGCGGCCTTGGGGCGGGCTGATTCCCCGTACAAGGGGTCCTACTGACTGTCTAAGATTAAGAAACCGCAATGAAACGAGCGTTTCACGGATGCCCTATGCTCCAAGTGGGAGCAACATGAATATAAGAAGAGGATGAAGAAAAATCGATACATCACGATCCATGGGCTCCTTTGAAAGAAGATTCATATATAGTAGACACAATCGTTTCACAATGGGCCTAATCAAACAGCACTTCCAGAAGTTCTGCGAAGAAATCAAAACGCCTACATACTTTCCAATATCACCCATATCGCAATGCTAGCAGGAATAATAAATTAATGACTACACAATACAGCGATTCATTTCTGCTCATAATTTCCGCGGGTCTACTTAACTACGATCATGAAAGATTCGAATATTTGCTATGTAGAACCATTCTTTGATATATTTATATTCTTCACCATAACAAAATCTGACATACCTAACACCGATGTTTAATTAGTTCTCGACTTGAAACAAAAAGGTAAATGCAGATTGCTCAAGGAGAAAATTTTGTTTTATATTTCATATAAAATGCCGGTCACGGTAGCCAAGCGGTCTAAGGCATGCACTGCCTTCGCTCGCCCGGAAACCGAGATCGTGGGTTCGAATCCAACTCAGGGCATGGATGTTTGTGTGCGTTTTTCTGTGTTTGTCTACAGGCAGAGGCCTTGATCACTCGCCCGAGGAGTCCTACCGTATGTGTAAGATCTAGTAAACCGAAGTGAAACGGAAAGTTTCATGGAGGTAGGTCTAGGCCCAAATTGGGGCTGTAGCGCCGCAGGAAAAAAAAATATATAAAATACCTTTAAAAAAATTGGTACTTATCCAAAATCTACGTCACAGAATTTCAGGAGCCTTCATTACGTGGTTAGTTTATAGTTCGCTTGTGGACTAAAGGACACGGAGCAAAGCAATCTCTTATACGTGACCATAAAACTACATAATAATACACAACAGGAATCAAACAATAAATTCTAGCTACTAATCAGTGCATACTGAAAACTAATTCTGAAAGCAGGTCAGTAATGGAAAAGAAAAAAGCTACAGAACAACTGTACTTACCAAGAAGTCATGAATGAGAAGCGAACATGGCAGAAAAGGAAAATATTCTTGGGTCAATATTACTGAGTCCAAATTTGCTGAGAAATTACTCTACATAGCAGCATCATTTAATCCATAAATTTATTCTAGGAAGCTTAGAATCATGGTATAAGCGCTGTCGTTCTCCAAAATTTTTGAGGTTACTCAGATTAGGTATTTTTGGAGAATCTTGTTTTAAAGAATTTCTTGTTTATATTTCAACTCAGAACAAAGTATTGGTATAATGCATATATTGCAGATATTGTGTGAATGCTGACAACAGCGTCATATCTGGCGCGTTACAGGCTCGAGGACTTGTATACAGATGGATTCATTCACAAAATAGTGCCAGGAATTTAACAAAGGGGTCTGCCTCCACAATAGGTTAAGCCGAGGAGTTTGAGGTTATCCCATGAAGACGGACGGAACAATGATGATGTGACGCTTATCTACACTTCTCGATTAACATGTCTTGCAAGCAGAGAAATTTAAAAGTAATATTCTGAAAGAAGATGTCAAGGGCAACTGCCCTACGTTTCTAACTACGGAGTTTGTATTTATTTTCTATTGAAATTTTAAACCCGTCATTTCTTGATAAAGATTGGTCTCAACTACGGAATTATTCGGAGATCTAACCACACTAAAACTAAACTCCGTGGCTTAAGTGCGCAAGCGAACTATACCGACCGAGCAACCGCCACTTGTCGGCGAAGTTAGTGCCAACTTTTGCGGATAGAGGGTGTCACGTGATCAGCGCAACGGATCCCCACGGCCCTTAATTTCGGATTTCTACACCGGAGACCCTATTTCCTTGAAATTGATCCTCAATTATCCTCACGAGGCTGAGTGGACCTCGTTCCAGGGCCATTTCTTCTCAGAAAAAAAAAACCTGTAGCGCCGGGAATCGAACCCGGACCTCTGGATCTGTAGCCAGGAACTCTGACCGCTAGACCACAGAGGCGGTCGTGATCTAATCGCACAAAGTAATTAATATTTCAGGAGCTAAAGTCTGTATTAAGATGACGATGCTATTAATATATATTAATTCATATCCTCTTATACATGACAGATTTACGGAAACGCTATCCGTATAAACAAGCGGAGATAAGTTCGTTGCCCATCTCTTTCTCGTAGCTTGAATAATACACTGCGATGTGTATACCCATTCCTAGATAACGTAGAAATAAACGCGCATTCTGGGCCATAGATGACGATGTTTTCGTGGGGTCCGTGCAAAGTGGTTATAAGCAGTGTTCCACAGGACAGGAGTAGTAGAAGCAGAGTAGAAGGAATATACAACAGTAGTTGAAAGTATTCCATTCTAACCTTCGGAATTGCCGGCTGCAGAAATGACAAGAAAGGAATTAGACTGTAACAAGGAGACTCCATTGTGATTTGAAGTGACAGTGAGACTGATCAACCCGTTGCCAGGATACGACTAGTGAAGACTTAGAACCCTAGAGCGTATGCAATAATGAACTGGAAAGTGCGTAGAATAGCGATAGTGCTGTACTGCCTGCAGTCCCGAGTCGTGTGAATGTGTAAGGTGCAATAAATCCAATCATCCGATCCAAAAACCATCTTATAAGTCACCTCTACACGTGACGATATATTCGATCCGGAATATGGAGGCAGTCCGTTCCTCCGAAAAGTAAGTGTACGACACATCCCTAAATGTAGTGCTCTTCATAGAAACGGCTGTAAGATCCTCAAATTTATATTTTCACTTCTCTGTCTGCCACTGTCTGTTCTCCAGATAAAGGTAAGGTCTTGATTTCGATCCATGAGTCAAGGAAGGGATAAATACAAACGCTGCCGCTCTTTAGCAAGACACGTTTTAAAATACATCTCTACATCTTTACGTACAATAATTATTTCCTCTTATTCTTGGTCTACATGGATTGCATCCTGTTGTGTATTAGATAAACGTGTAAATGGATCTCTCAACACAACGTAAATAACTTCAAATGAATATAAAAATATA